>NC_084740.1:6354752-6489752 GCF_033978785.1 Entelurus aequoreus
TGTTTTATGCTCTTTTGTCGAAGAAAACTTGGATGTTTTTATATGGCAACCACACAATACATGCAATATTTTTTCCACACAAAACATTTTAAAGTGAAATATTTGAAGTAATTGGAGCCCTGAATAGGTCAATAATTCATTATGACATTGATTTTTTTGAGCAACGACAAAAAAAAGGAAAATGAAGATAGACAAATGAAGAAAAAAAACAGCCTGCATGGCAGCTTTGTGTCAACATTGCAACTTTTTCTAGTTAGATTTCACCTCATTCCACTTTTTTAATGTTTTTTTTTAATTTTTGCAATGGCATTTCCAGAATGTGTGGCGGGCCGCTAAACAATCAGTTGCGGGCCACAAATGGCCCCCGGGCCGCACTTTGGACACCCCTGGTTTAAAGTCATATCCAACGACTTTTTACTGTCAACTGAGTTTAGTTTTGAATACATATCTGCTGGGGGGTGTGCCTCCGGTTTTTTTAAACGCCAAAAAAATTGTGCCTTGGCTCAAAAAAGGTTGAAAAACACTGCACTACACCATAGGACAGAACTAAAACATCTTGATATGTAAATTGATATTTCCATTGATTTTGTGTGTCTTTTTTTTTTTTGAGCAACGACAAAAAAAGGAAAATAAAGATAGACAAAAGAAAAAAAAAACAGCCTGCATGGCAGCTTTTGTGTCAACATTGCAACTTTTTCTAGTTAGATTTCACCTCATTCCACTTTTTTAATGTTTATTTTTTATTTTTGCAATGGCATTTCCAGAATGTGTGGCGGGCCGCTAAACAATCAGCTGCGGGCCGCAAATGGCCCCCGGGCCGCACTTTGGACACCCCTGGTTTAAAGTCATATCCAACGACTTTTTACTGTCAACTGAGATTAGTTTTGAATACATATCTGCTGGGGGGTGTGCCTCCGGTTTTTTTAAACGCCAAAAAATTGTGCCTTGGCTCAAAACAGGTTGAAAAACACTGCACTACACCATAGGACAGAATTAAAACATCTTGATATGTAAATTGATATTTCCATTGATTTTTTTTGTCTTTTTTTTTTTTGAGCAACGACAAAAAAAAGGAAAATAAAGATAGACAAAAGAAGAAGAAAAAAACAGCCTGCATGGCAGCTTTTGTGTCAACATTGCAACTTTTTCTAGTTAGATTTCACCTCATTCCACTTTTTTAATGTTTTTTTTTGATTTTTGCAATGGCATTTCCAGAATGTGTGGCGGGCCGCTAAACAATCAGCTGCGGGCCGCAAATGGCCCCCGGGCCGCACTTTGGACACCCCTGGTTTAAAGTCATATCCAACGACTTTTTACTGTCAACTGAGTTTAGTTTTGAATACATATCTGCTGGGGGGTGTGCCTCCGGTTTTTTTAAACGCCAAAAAAATTGTGCCTTGGCTCAAAAAAGGTTGAAAAACACCGCACTACACCATAGGACAGAATTAAAACATGTTGATATGTAAATTGATATTTCCATCAGGGCTCCATGTGCCACACCTCCAAGTAAAGGCAGGGTTCCATTAAAGTTCTCTGTGGCCTCATACATTATATTCATCAAATTTAGGTGACCTCTGGCCGGCGCCCTTAGCCGCTCTCCGCAGAGTGCAGCCGTGATGGATGCCTTATTAGAGTCCTTTATTAGTGTACTTTAGCTGGGAGATAAACTTTGTAATTAATGTCTCAGTTTGAGCATATCTCATTTATTTCAATCGGATAAAGGTGACTCTTCCAGCCGACCGGAGAACAATGGCCATCCGAGGAGACAGCGGCTTGGCACCGGAGCGGCGCCGAACGCTGAATCGCAATCCGGCCATCCATCATGGTATGGAGGGAGTCGGCAGCGTGGACTCCGGAGGAAGATTCGAAAGCATGAGGGATAGCGAGAGCGAAGACACACCCAGTGCAAGAAAAGCTGCACAGGAGAGTAAAATAGTCAAGTGGGACTCCACCGGCTCCCTCAGGAGTGGACTTCGACGATACCTCAAAGCCTTTTACCCAAGCAGGGGTGCCAATATGCTCATCTGGCACGCCGCTGTAAGTATTACCCACGGATCATTAAAATCAAAGCTGATGAATGACACTCGGGCAGCTCCGGGCTCTGCTCAGCGATGGTCTGTGATGATGGAGGTAGTCATTTTCCAGTTAGGCCCGGCCCCTCCTGTTTACTTAACCTTTCCGCAGTGCTCATTAACTCGCCAGAACCGGACGCTGTGCTGGGCTTCCAAGGGCAAACACAATGGGCAGCGCCATTTATCTGGTGACGGTGCGACCCTGCTGGTCTTATTAGTGGATGAGTATGCCGCCGGCAAAAGAGCACATTAATGGGTGTTTGGCGCATTGTGGGGACACGGTGAAAATGGGGGGTAAAAACAGCTTGTCCCGACTGACTATGAGGACGTAAGGCAAGATAAACCCTGACCTGATCACCTGTCAATTACGGAAGAAACACCTGTGTTGCCTGATTGATTGATTGATTGAAACTTTTATTAGTAGGTTGCACAGTGAAGTACATATTCCGTACAATTGACCACTAAATGGTCACACCCCAATAAGTTTTTCAACTTGTTTAAGTCGGGGTCCACTTAAAATGATTCATGATTCAGCATACTTAACAACCTTGAGACCTCCAATATTGGGAGGTGGGGGGTAGGGGGTGGGGGCGGGGGGCGTGGTATTTCATATACATATATATATATATATATATATATATATATATATATATATATATATATATATATATATATATATATATATATATATATATATATATGTATGAAATACTTGACTTTCAGTGAATTCTAGCTATATACACTACCGTTCAAAAGTTTAGGGTCACCCAAACAATTTTGTGGAATAGCCTTCATTTCTAAGAACAAGAATAGACTGTCGAGTTTCAGATGAAAGTTCTCTTTTTCTGGCCATTTTGAGCGTTTAATTGACCCCACAAATGTGATGCTCCAGAAACTCAATCTGCTCAAAGGAAGGTCAGTTTTGTAGCTTCTGTAACGAGCTAAACTGTTTTCAGATGTGTGAACATGATTGCACAAGGGTTTTCTAATCATCAATTAGCCTTCTGAGCCAATGAGCAAACACATTGTACCATTAGAACACTGGAGTGATAGTTGCTGGAAATGGGCCTCTATACACCTATGTAGATATTGCACCAAAAACCAGACATTTGCAGCTAGAATAGTCATTTACCACATTAGCAATGTATAGAGTGTATTTCTTTCAAGTTAAGACTAGTTTAAAGTTATCTTCATTGAAAAGTACAGTGCTTTTCCTTCAAAAATAAGGACATTTCAATGTGACCCCAAACTTTTGAACGGTAGTGTAGGTCATAACATCTCAGCAACAAGCTGTAATATCTTACTGACATCATTTAGGACCAAAACACTTAAAACAAGTAAAACACTCTAACATAAAATCTGCTTAGTGAGAAGAATTATCTTATCAGACAGAAAATAAGCCAAAATCATCCTTAGCCAAATTGACTTTGCTGTTTTATTTTCAATGAAACAATAGAAAATAGGTACTCATATAGTAGTACAGTTGGCACAGTACAGTAAACTGACAGTTAATATTTAAACATTTAACATTTCTAACAATTTTGAACAGAAATAGTTCATGCACATTCATAAAAATTATTCAAAATTACATTTAAAAACATTTTGGCCGGGGGCCCGGGCTGTATATATGCGCACTAATTGACTGAAAGAGCACACACTTGGCGCGATGATGTCATGTTGTCGATGGAAAAATGAATTTTTAGACCATATGAGCGGCTAGAAGACCCCGAGAGTAACAAGCGGTTGCCTTGTTGCCTTTCCATTAAGAACAATAAATGAGTTTTTAGTATAAGTTTGCTGGTTTCAAGAAATGTAATGCCGAGCGCATATCATTATGTCAAGATAATGGCACTAGCATTTACTTCATTTAAGAATATTTTTCAACATATTGAGCAAAAAGGTCTCTTTTTTTTTTTCTACCAAGAAAAGTGCACTTGTTATTAGTGAGAATATACTTATTTGAAGGTATTTTTAGGTTAATTGAGGTTAGCTAATTTTACTTGTTTTGGAAAGTCTTGACAAGCCAAATTTTCTTGTTCTATTGGCAGATCAGTTTGCTTAAATCAAATAAAATACCCCTCATTTTTGTATTTTTTTTTATTGTTTTTCAACACAGACTTTTTGCAGTGTGCCTACTTTGCCAGAGACGTAACATAGACAAAAATCGAAAACGTGCCTGAAAGCTATTTATCGACATTGACCATTGTATGCATCATTTCTGTCAACAAGATTATGCAACTTTTGTGTTAAACAAATGCTTTGCAGGCAGTCTAAAAAATTTGCTTTTATACTTCATATTTTACCCGACTAAATTTTCTGTAACTTTAGCTGACTAAAATGTGTAATTTCGTAGACTAAAACTAAATCAATTCAGGGCATTCAATCGATTGCAACTGGACTGTCTGGTTTGTCTCAGAAGACGTTTCGCCGCTCATCCAAGTAGGCTTCATCAGTTCGTGCTCATGTACTTAAATTGGTCAGATCTAGTCCAGCCAAATATCTATACTCCAAAACCAGGAGGGTGTGCCTGGGCAAGGATGGTTTCGCCTCCTATCGCAGTGAGAAAAACAACTGTTTTAACGCAAACCAGCAATCATAACTGTCAAAGCCAACGATAGCCGTTAAAGTGTAATTGTCAGAAAAATGATATGTCAATTATCAAAAAATTTCCGTTCTCTGAGTTCCCAGTGAACAGACAAGAGGCTGCCTTTGTTGCACTAAGCCAAAGGCTTGGAAAATTCCATTGTGTACGATGGGAGGAGATGGGAGGGGTTATCTATTTTGATCCAAGACCTGCCCAAGCTCGATCCAGGACCAGTCCAAGCCCGAGGCATCTTTTTCTTTTGTGTTAATGTGACCGAAAACAATGGCTGTTTAGATACCTCCCATTCCTTTAGAAACAGCGGTTGTTGTGTAAACAGGGAATATCCAAATAAAAAAGGAGACGTGAACCTTTTTCCGTGAGAGCGTGGGTGACACTGTAAGAGGTTACAGGTCGACACGTTTCTCCTCAAATTGAGCAAAATTGAATCCTGTCTCTGTTTATTTCCTTGCTTCTTGTCTGTTTTAATAGATGTCATCGATGTTTAAACCCGACAGTAATTTCCCCTCGTTAGCATTGAGGTATTGTCTGGTAGAACGATGGCTGTGGATCAACTACTACCAGTCCAAAATAGTCAGAATCCCCCGCGTAAGCATTCCATTCAGTTGTAAACAAATAGAATTCTGATCACCTTCTGTGACCAGTATGCTTCTAACTCCTGTTATTTGTTGGAGGCTAAATTGCAGAGTCTTATAGGAATGGTTGAAAGGACAGTGTTGTATGCGGGAGACAGGTGGTGTCACAGACCACCTCCTCTGTTCAGGTATGTTTTTTGAACCTTGACATAGATCCGTCCTCCCTGTCCAGAATCTGTACATTTGTGTTCTCCAGGGAAGGTGGTTTCTCCCTGAGGTGCAGGTAGACAGCTGAGTCTATGCTGTGCCAAACATGCAAGTAGGCCTACATTTTTGGAATACGATAGCAACAACAAGAAACAATCCACCTCACCCAACATATATTGAGAGTATATTTGTATTTAATAATCGTTTTCTTCATTAAATTTGCATAAATTAAAGTGATTCACTTTAATTACAATGTTAAAAATATCCAAATCCATTGCTATTCTTTATAAAGTAAGACACATGCTGAATAAGAAATGTCTGCATGTGTTATATTATTCTTTTATTTTTCCATATCTAATATATTCTGTTGAAGGTTGGAGAAATGTCTATAAAACAAACAGACCAAATAATTAAATGTCAAAAAAGGGTAATTAGAATAATACACAAAGCGTGCTACTATGAACCGACCAATGCATTATTTATACGTTCTAATGTGTTAAAATGTTCAGATATTGTGTTTTTAAAAACAACGTAAATTAGGTTTCGAGTAAAGATCAACAGCCTTCCAGCTTGTTGTCAGAATAATTGTATCTAAGGTAACACAAAACTTTGCATTTCAATGAGTTCCCGGCGAGCAGACAAAAGCTGTCTTTGATCTTACCAAGCAAAAGGCCTGTAAAACTCCACTGTGTAGGACGGGAAGTGACATGAAGGTGTGGGTTTCTTTGATGTATTGTAACCCACAGGAAGATTGCGTCTTGATCCGCTTGACAAAGCAGAGAGGAAGCAGGACCTGACTCCCCTCCAGGTACCTTTTCTTTGAACTGTTTTGTAACCAAAGGCGACGGCTGTTTACGACCCCCCTCCCTTACAAACAGCTGTTGCCATGTAATCAGGGAAAGAGCATGTCCCAAATTCCAAGCTGCTGTTTTGAGGCATGTTAAAAAAAAAAACGCACTTTGTGACTTCAATAATAAATATGGCAGTGCCATGTTGGCATTTCTTTCCATAACTTTAGTTGATTTATTCGGGAAAACCTTGTTACATTGTTTAATGCAGGGGTGTCCAAAGTGCGGCCCAGGGGCCATTTGCGGCCCGCAGCTAATTGTTTACCGGCCCGCCACACATTCTGGAAATACTATTGTAAAAATAAAAAAGAACATTAAAAAAAGTGCAATGAGGTGAAATCTAATGAGAAAAGTTGCAATGTAGACACAAAAGCTGCCATGCAGGCTGTTTTTTTTTTCTTTTGTCTTTCTTCATTTTTTCATTTTTGCTCAAAAAAAAAAAAAAAGGCCAAAAAATCCATGTTATAATGAATTATTTTCAGGGCTCCAATTATTTCAAATATTTCACTTTAAAATGTTTTATGTGGTAAATATTGCATATATTGTGTGGTTGCCATATAAAAACATCAACGTTTTCTTTGACAAAAGAGCATAAAACAAACAAAATAATAGTTCCAGCATAAAATGGACAGATATATCTGAAGTTGATCTCGTAACTTAAGTGTTGAAAGTAAAAGAAAAACCTAATAAAAATGTATCACTTTATGAGTGGGGCACCTTTTGGATCCCAAATATATTTAGTGATTTTTTATTTATCTTTTCACTGTGATTACTCAAAAATATGAAAGAATTAAAATCAATGGTGTCCTGCATTATTGATCTTTTAGGGCTCTAATTACTAAATACTGCATATTTCAGTTTTACTATAAAAAAAAACTAAGACAGAAAAGCCATAAAACATTTTTTTTAAATTTGTATTACTTTATATCAAACTTGAATTTGATATAGAGATTTAGTAAGCGTTAAATAATTCAAAAAAAATAATAATCTGACTTATTTTTTAACATTTTAATGACTGAGACCCTTTATGGTCCCCGGGACCCCTAAAGGTAAAATAAATTAAAAAATGCATATATTTTGTTATGGTTTGAAAATGAAAAATATCAAAATGGCCCCCACATGCTTTAATTTTTCTGTGTGCGGCCCTCCGTGGAAAAAGTTTGGACACCCCTGGTTTAATGCATCCAGCGGGGCATCACAACAAAATTAAGCATAATAATGTGTTAAAGTTAAGTTAAAGTTAAAGTACCAATGATTGTCACACACACACTAGGTGTGGTGAAATTTGTCCTCTGCATTTGACCCATCCCCTCGTTCACCCCCTGGGAGGTGAGGGGAGCAGTGGGCAGCAGCGGTGCCGCGCCCGGGAATCATTTTTGGTGATTTAACCCCCAATTCCGACCCTTAATTCCACGACTGTATACACTACCGTTCAAAAGTTTGGGGTCACATTGAAATGTCCTTATTTTTGAAGGAAAAGCACTGTACTTTTCAATGAAGATAACTTTAAACTAGTCTTAACTTGAAAGAAATACACTCTATACATTGCTAATGTGGTAAATGACTATTCTAGCTGCAAATGTCTGGTTTTTGGTGCAATATCTACATAGGTGTATAGAGGCCCATTTCCAGCAACTATCACTGCAGTGTTCTAATGGTACAATGTGTTTGCTCATTGGCTCAGAAGGCTAATTGATGATTAGAAAACCCTTGCGCAATCATGTTCACACATCTGAAAACAGTTTAGCTCGTTACAGAAGCTACAAAACTGACCTTCCTTTGAGCAGATTGAGTTTCTGGAGCATCACATTTGTGGGGTCAATTAAACGCTCAAAATGGCCAGAAAAAGAGAACTTTCATCTGAAACTCGACAGTCTATTCTTGTTCTTAGAAATGAAGGCTATTCCACAAAATTGTTTGGGTGACCCCAAACTTTTGAACGGTAGTGTATATCGGTATCGCTTGATATCGGAATCGGTAATTAAGAGTTGGACAATATCGGAATATCGGCAAAAAAGCCGTTATCGGACATCTCTACTGACAATGATATTGTTTATCTGCAATATTTTGTGGGACTATGTCATGGTTTTCTTTGTTAAATATTCGCCTCCACACAAGGTGTACCAAACTGAACTGGACCTCTTGGGACATCCTTTAACTTAACAGACTTGTTTTTGGACCATGGGTCAACAAGGAGAATATGCACACTCAGGTTTGATATCATTAACTGACAGGAGATCGTGTTCAGAGTTGTTCCACAAGAAAATAAATAACATAACGCAAAGGCAGCACTAAGGTTAATGGGATATCCAGTGGTTTATTCTGCGACTGGTTCATGCTCTCTGGCCCGATGACATCTGAAAACATGGCTGATAAAGTAGCACGTCGTCAAATCGCCGCAGTTATCAATCCCGAGAAAGGCTGTGGTCTGATTACACACACCGCAATAAAAGACAAGTCGCAAAACACAAAATGCTGAGAGTCGGCCGGCCCGATCTATAAGGAAGAGCTTAACGCGGCAGTGAGAGGGATGGATATAAATATCCAGGAGGCCCAGGGCGGTGATAAAAACCCAGGTACAAGCTGCTATCAAGCACTTTCTTCACTTTTTTTGTGGACAACAAATTTTGTTGCGGGTTGTACAAAACCAGAAATCTTGATGGATATGCATTGGACACGACACTAGATGAAAATGATAGCAAGCCGGGCGAGGTATACGAGGGGTGTTCAAAGTTGGGCACTAGAAGACTTCAGGGCGAGCATGATAGCATAACACAAAACAAACAAACTTTACTCATAGCAAAAACAAACGTGTACAACAAAAAATGTTATCACACAACTTTGTGTTGCATTGAGTTCCCGGCGAGAAGACAAAAGCTGTCTTCGGTCCTACCAATCAGAAGGCTTGTACAACTCCACCGTGTAGGATGGGAAGCAACATGAAGGTGTTCTGTTTCTTTCATGTGTTGTAATCCACAGAAAGATTTTGTTTTGACCCGAGAACTACAAAGCGGAGAGAAAGCAGGGTCTGCCCAAGTTCCAGGCACCTCTTCTTTGAACTGTTTTACGACCTTTTCTTTGAAAGGCGATGGCTGTTTACGACCCCGGTCCCTTAGAAACAGCTGTTGCCATGTAAACAGGGAAAGTCCAATTAAAAGAGGAGGCGTACAATCTTTCGCCAGAGCGTGGTGAGACTGTGCAAGAGTACAGTCCAGACGTCTCTCCTCAATTGAGCCAAATTTAATTCTGTCTCTGTTTAATTCCTTGCTTCTTGTCTTGTTTAATAGATGTCATCAGCGTTTGAAGCTGACAGAAAGTGTTTTTCGTAGAGTAGCCAATCATCTGAGTATTTCAACCAATCAGACCTGCTGTAACCGAGCCGACATAGTGTCCCGCAAACAATCAGGCGCGTACAGACACTGATAATCAGTACAATTGCCGTTTATTTCAGGGAAAACGTTGTCTTATGTGCGCATGGGGCACTTGTACTGCGGATATACGATAACCGGAGAGATTGGAAGGAGCAAAACTCATCCCATTTCCAAAACCAAAGTCAAACTACCAGAAACGGTTTAGGGGGACTGCATTTACGGCTGAACGTGAAGAACATCAACTAGCACAAGGCTGTTTGTTTGGTGGTGGTACATTAGATGCAGTCGATTCGAAGTTAGGTTCAGTTTTAAGACACTAGATGGCAGTACGAAAGAACCCGATGTTGTTATGTGCCCAAACTGAAATACCTACGTATTTACTTAAACCTGGTGGTTTGTTTTCTCCGAGATGAATATAAACATTCACCATATGCAAAACATAATATGAGGCAATTAAGTTAAGTTAAAGTTAAAGTACCAATGATTGTCACACCTGCTGGGGGGGGGGGGGGGGGGGTTCGTTCCCCCGGGATGCAGACGGACCACTCCGGACAAGGCGTGCAGGTAAGAACATGATTTATTGTCGAAATAAAACTAGTGCAAAAAACGGAAAACTAGTCAGAGGAAAAACGTGCCGATCGCATTGGACGCTAACGCTAACACTTAGCATAGACTAGAGACAGGGAATACTCACGTAACGGTAGCAAGAAGCAAACAATGAAGCCAGGCCGACTGACCGGCCGAGGCAGGCTTAAATAATGCCTCTGAATAGTGCTCGGGGAACAGGTGAGCGACCCGAAAACCAATCAGAGGCAGGTGAAAATAATAAGTAGCCATGGTAACTAAACAAACTCAAGGGTGCACAACAACAGGAACTCAGGGAGTCCAAAACTAACAGAACATAACAAAACATGATCCGAGCCACGGATGATGACACTCAGTGGCCGAGTGCTATAACATCTGCTTGATGGATTGTACTGTGCTTCAACATAGGAGTATTATTATGGTGTGTGTATAAGGTAAGATATACTATCTGGCGTTTTGTTTCGCAATATTATGCAAAAGCAACTTTTCTTACCTTCTGGTACCTGCTGATCTGTATTTGGGATCTGCATAAGTCCTGAAAATTTGCGCGAGTCCGCCACTGTAGTCCGTGTGGACACCGTAGTCAATAAACTTATTTTTCTCTACTTTCTTGTTATAGGACATTCATCCTCCACTGTTGCCATTTCTAATATAAAGTAGTGTAAAGTTCTTACCGTACTTTTCGGACTATAAGTCGCAGTTTTTTTCATAGTTTGGCCGGGGGTGCGACTTACACTCAGGAGCGACTTATGTGTGAAATGATTAACACATTAGCGTAAAATATCAAATAATATTATTGATCTCATTCACGTAAGAGACTAGACGTATAAGATTTCATGGGATTTAGCGATTAGGAGTGACAGATTGTTTGGTAAACGTATAGCATGTTCTATATGTTATAGTTATTTGAATGACTCTTACCATAATATTTTACGTTAACATACCAGGCACGTTCTCAGTTGGTTATTTATGCCTCATATAACGTACACTTATTCAGCCTGTTGTTCACTATTCATTATTTATTTTAAATTGCCTTTCAAATGTCTATTCTTGGTGTTGGCTTTTATCAAATACATTTACACAAAAATTGCGACTTATACTCCAGTGCGACTTATATATGTTTTTTTCCTTCTTTATTATGCATTTTCGGCCGATGCGACTTATACTCCGGAGCGACTTATACTCCGAAAAATATGGTACTTATATATGTCAGTTAACTCGCCACGAAAGCACTAAAACATACCGGTGTAGTGAGTTTACATTATTCACCCAAGGAACTTTAGTTATCAGAGAGTTCCGGTCGGACGGTTTTTCACGGGACACATTAAATCATATATCGCGCAACAATGGGGACTGGTTTCACGGGCATCATTCATTACATTCTCTGGGGCGATCTACACCTCCAAACACTCATTGAAACCCAACACATTGTGAAGTTATGAAGCACAAGGTCACATTCTAGAAGTGACTTATAACAGGACATTATGCATGGGGAAAAAACTACAATTAGCAGTGTAACTTCATCGATTAATTTATCAGTAAGTTGACACAACAACAACTCATTAACTGCTCTTGTTATAAAGACAAATACGACACTGTAATTACCAGAGTTGAAGTAATCAAAGTGCCCAGCAAGTCGAGTAATTAAATGTTTCCAGCTGTGACTAAACATCATTTTGACGCCTGCTCTCCTCGACTGTATGCTCGTCTCCCGGTTGCTCGGTTCAAGCAGATGGTCAGGAATGTCAGCACGGGCAGGAACTTCCTCTCCGAAGCCCGACTTTGTCTCTGTCAGGTCCCTCAGGTTACTTGAAGCGCTCACCAAAGGTCACGCCTGCCATGTTGGAGGCAACAGTAAGCTAACTGTACCCACGTGTTTGGTTCCTGTCTCTACGCACCCAGTTGGTGCTGTGTTTTGTTTAAGGGCAAGTAGAGTATAGTTCTAACTTATATCTGTCAATACTCGCTATGGAAGCGCTAAAAACTACAAAAAAGTGGCCGTGGAGAAGACGCAGTAGGGGAACGTAAATAAGACCGCCCACATAACGGCGCATCCTGAAAAGACGATCTGAAAACAGCTTGAAGATGATGTGTAAAACATCATCTATGCAACATTTTGACCAAAGAGCCACCCTTACATGTTATGTAGACCACAAGGAAGTCTTTTAAATGGAGACCAAAAAAATCATAATAACGACCCCTAAACTACCGTATTTTTCGGACTATAAGACACACTTAAAATACATATTTTTTCTCAAAACTCAACAGTGCGCCTTATAACCCGGTGCGCCTAATGTACGGAATCATTCTGGTTGTGCTTACCGACTTCTAAGCTATTTTATTTGGTACATGGTGAAATAATAAGTGTGACCGGTAGATGGCAGTCACACATAAGAGATACGTGTAGACTGCAATATGATGGCAGTCACACATACGAGATATGTGTAGACTGCAATATGATGGCAGTCACACATAAGATATACATGTAGACTGCAATATGATGGCAGTCACACATAAGATATACGTGTAGACTGCAATATGATGGCAGTCACACATAAGATATACATGTAGACTGCAATATGATGGCAGTCACACATAAGATATACATGTAGACTGCAATATGATGGCAGTCACACATAAGATATACGTGTAGACTGCAATATGATGGCAGTCACATAAGATATAAATGTACACTGTAATATGATGGCAGTCACACATAAGACATATGTGTAGACTGCAATATGATGGCAGTAAAACATAAGAGATACGTGTAGACTGCAATATGATGGCAGTCACACATAAGAGATACGTGTAGACTGCAATATGATGGAAGTAAAACATAAGAGATACGTGTAGACTGCAATATGATGGCAGTCACACATAAGAGATACGTGTAGACTGCAATATGATGGAAGTAACACATAAGAGATACGTGTAGACTGCAATATGATGGCAGTCACACATAAGAGATACGTGTAGACTGCAATATGATGGAAGTAAAACATAAGAGATACGTGTAGACTGCAATATGATGGCAGTCACACATAAGGGATACGTGTAGACTGCAATATGATGGCAGTCACACATAAGAGGTACGTGTAGACTGCAATATGATGGCAATCACACATAAGGGATACGTGTAGACTGCAATATGATGGCAGTCACACATAAGAGATATGTATAGACTGCAATATGATGGCAGTCACACATAAGAGATACGTGTAGACTGCAATATGATGGCAGTCACACATAAGATATACGTGTAGACTGCAATATGATGGCAGTCACACATAAGACATACGTGTAGACTGCAATATGATGGCAGTCA
The DNA here is from genome assembly GCF_033978785.1 of Entelurus aequoreus. Taxonomy (NCBI): domain Eukaryota; kingdom Metazoa; phylum Chordata; class Actinopteri; order Syngnathiformes; family Syngnathidae; genus Entelurus; species Entelurus aequoreus. The sequence goes on from NC_084740.1 coordinate 6,368,341, forward strand.
CACATAAGAGATACGTGTAGACTGCAATATGATGGCAGTCACACATAAGATATACATGTAGACTGCAATATGATGGCAGTCACACATAAGATATACGTGTAGACTGCAATATGATGGCAGTCACATATAAGATATAAATGTACACTGCAATATGATGGCAGTCACACATAAGACATACGTGTAGACTGCAATATGATGGCAGTCACACATAAGATATACATGTAGACTGCAATATGATGGCAGTCACACATAAGATATACGTGTAGACTGCAATATGATAGCAGTCACATATAAGATATAAATGTAGACTGCAATATGATGGCAGTCACACATAAGAGGTACGTGTAGACTGCAATATGATGGCAGTCACACATAAGAGATACGTGTAGACTGCAATATGATGGCAGTCACACATAAGAGATACGTGTAGAATGCAATATGATGGCAGTCACACATAAGAGATACGTGTAGACTGCAATATGATGGCAGTCACACTAAAGAGATACGTGTAGACTGCAATATGATGGCAGTCACACATAAGAGATACGTGTAGAATGCAATATGATGGCAGTCACACTAAAGAGATACGTGTAGACTGCAATATGATGGCAGTCACACATAAGAGATACGTGTAGACTGCAATATGATGGCAGTCACACATAAGAGATACGTGTAGACTGCAATATGATGGCAGTCACACATAAGAGATATGTGTAGACTGCAATATGATGGCAGTCACACATAAGAGATACGTGTAGACTGCAATATGATGGCAGTCACACTAAAGAGATACGTGTAGACTGCAATATGATGGCAGTCACACATAAGAGATACGTGTAGACTGCAATATGATGGCAGTCACACATAAGAGATACGTGTAGACTGCAATATGATGGCAGTCACACATAAGAGATACGTGTAGACTGCAATATGATGGCAGTCACACATAAGAGATACGTGCAGACTGCAATATGATGGAAGTAAAACATAAGAGATACGTGTAGACTGCAATATGATGGCAGTCACACATAAGAGATACGTGTAGACTGCAATATGATGGCAGTCACACATAAGAGATACATGTAGACTGCAATATGATGGCAGTCACACATAAGAGATACGTGTAGACTGCAATATGATGGCAGTCACACATAAGAGATACGTGTAGACTGCAATATGATGGCAGTCACACATAAGAGATACGTGTAGAATGCAATATGATGGCAGTCACACATAAGAGATACGTGTAGACTGCAATATGATGGCAGTCACACATAAGAGATACGTGTAGACTGCAATATTATGCTGTCACACATAAGAGATACGAGTAGACTGCAATATGATGGCAGTCACACATAAGAGATACGTGTAGACTGCAATATGATGGCAGTCACACATAAGACATACGCGTAGACTGCAATATGATGGAAGTCACACATAAGAGATACGTGTAGACTGCAATATGATGGAAGTCACACATAAGAGATACGTGTAGACTGCAATATGATGGCAGTCACACATAAGAGATACGTGTAGAATGCAATATGATGGCAGTCACACATAAGAGATACGTGTAGACTGCAATATGATGGCAGTCACACTAAAGAGATACGTGTAGACTGCAATATGATGGCAGTCACACATAAGAGATATGTGTAGACTGCAATATGATGGCAGTCACACATAAGAGATACGTGTAGACTGCAATATGATGGCAGTCACACATAAGAGATACGTGTACAAGCTGGCTCATTGGATTCCACATTTTCTCTTTTTTCTATTGTGGATCACGGATTTGTATTTTAAACCACCTCGGATACTATATCCTCTTGAAAATGAGAGTCGAGAACGCGAAATGGACATTCACAGTCACTTTTATCTCCACGACAATACATCGGTGAAGCATCGTGCTTAACTGCATATAGAAACAAAAGAAATAAGCCCCTGACTGGAAGGATAGACAGAAGATCAACAATACTATTAAACCATGGACATGTAACCACACGGTTAATGCTTTCCAGCCTGGCGAAGCCTAGCAATGCTGTTGCTAAGGACGCCATTGAAGCTAACTTAGCAACGGGACCTCGACAGAGCTATGCTAAAAACATTAGCTCTCCACCTACGCCAGCCAGCCCTCATCTGCTCATCAACACCCGTGCTCACCTGCGTTCCAGCGATCGACGGCGCGACGAAGGACTTCACCCGATCATCGATGCGGTCTGCGGCTAGCGTCGGATAGCGTGTCTGCTATCCTACTCAAAGTCCTCCTGGTTGTGTTGCTGTAGCCAGCCGCTAATACACCGATCCCACCTACAGCTTTCTTCTTTGCAGTCTTCATTGTTCATTAAAGAAATTGCAAAAGATTCACCAACACAGATGTCCAGAATACTGTGGAATTTTGAGATGAAAACAGAGCTTTTTGTATTGGATACAATGTGTCCGAATACTTCCGCTTCAACCATTGACGTCACGCGCATACGTCATCATACATTGACGTTTTCAACTGGAAGTTTCCCGGGACATTTTAAATTGCACTTTATAAGTTAACCCGGCCGTATTGGCATGTGTTGCAATGTTAAGATTTCATCATTGATATATAAACTATCAGACTGCGTGGTCGCTAGTAGTGGCTTTAACGCTGATTGCTTGTAGATCACACGCAACACAACCACTGATAGTCCACGCTATTTTATAGATTGCACACGCCGTGCACCGCATGGTGTTTGGATCTCAGTAAATGAGCTGTTATTTAGTTTATTTACCTAACAGTCTAATTTATATTCATCGTGTCCACGGCGTGCGTCCACATCAGTAAAGGTGTGCATGGTGAACAAAACACTGCTGGGTCTGCAAGTCAGCAGCCAGTATTCGCCCCGTGTGGCTGCACTGAGAGGACACCATGACAAAAGAGTTTCCGGCAATTTCACATGAGAAGATAAACAACCCCACTAAATAGTTCCCCCCCCCCCCCCCCCCCAGTCTGTCAAGGATAAGACGGGTGACTTTCATGCCATCTGGTGACCTCCTCAAAGCAACTAAGAGACATTTCTCCTGTGGCGGCTCGGCGAGAAAGAAAAGAGAGCACCTAGACCGACTCCACAATCCCCCCCACCCCCGTTTCAATATCTCTGCGGGTGTCCTTCAGGCAAATTTAGGTCACTCCTTTTCCGCTATGTTATACAAATAAGATTACACACAGATTGCAATTCTCGGCCGCTATTTCTCCGCTTGGCAAATTGCTAAGAGGGAAGCAGAAATTGAAAAAGCTGGCAAGGTCTCAGGTACCTGACAGGGGCCGTGACTATGACGAAGTATCCCCCCCTGTTACCACCGGTGACTTTGCCAAATATTAAGAGATCTCCACATTCTCCACCCCCGTGCTCCAGGTCTGCCAGCCCGGAGAACCGCTGCCAATATTTATGTAAGCAATGCTAACACACGAGCCGGTAGGATCATGCCTCTACATTAATCTTGCTTAGAGATTACTTTGTGTGTTTTGTAGTTCCTCACGTGGCTTGGAGACTTGGGATGCTAACCACCAACGCCCACTGATATATATCTGTCTTCATTAGTGTCCTGGGCATGACGTTAAAGTGCATCCGGCAGTGGAGGCTCCTCTATGGGGCACTAGGAGGTTAACCCCTTTACTACTGTTACCCCAGGTGGCCCTTGGCAAAGGCCTAGTACCTGACTGCCCCCGAGCCAGGGATACGGTGAAGACCTCAACGGCGGAAGAAGGCTGCAGCAGAAAAGGGTCCCCTAGTCGTCTTGGACTCCACGCCACTGGACCCTGACCCAATTCTGTCAAGGATCGCGTGGTGACTGTCTGTGCACCAGTCCCCCCACGTTAAACTAAGTCACGCACAGGCATCTTCCATAAAGGGATACACCCCTACCAAGAGGATCGTCATACTCGTTCGAGTGACCGCCGATGAGATCTGTCTTCATTCCTTGCTCAAAAGAAAGTTATGGGCATTCATTGGCGCTTGATCTAATTGACCATGACGACCGTCCACGTGTTCATGGTAGTGTTGTCACGATACCAATATTTTGGTACTGGTACCAAGGATATTTCAATACTTTTCAGTACTTTGTGGCCAAACAGCTCAATTTTTGTTTCTTCTGACATCACACGGACAAAGATAAGACCTTCTGGAGGAAAGTTCTGTGGTCGGACGAAATAAAAATCGAGCTGTTTGGCCACAATCCCCAGCAATATGTTTGGAGGAGAAAAATCCCAGGAACACCACACCTACCGTCAAGCATGGTGGTGGTAGTATTATGCTCTGGGCCTGTTTTGTTGCCAATGGAACTGGTGCTTTAAATGGGACAATGAAAAAGGAGGATTACCTCCAAATTCTTCAGGACAAGCTAAAATCATCAGCCCGGAGGTTGGGTCTTGGGTGCAGTTGGGTGTTCCAACAGGACAATGACCCCAAACACACGTCAAAAGTGGTAAAGGAATGGCTAAATCAGGCTGCAATTAAGGTTTTAGAATGGATTTCCTGACTTAAACGTGTGGACAATGCTGAAGAAACAAGTCCATATCAGAAAACAAACACATTTAGCTGAACTGCACCAATTTTGTCATGGTGATTTTCAAAAACTTTAACCCGCTGTACCTTACCGCAATTAGAAGAAAACGTATTTGTGAGATTTGATTTTGAAAAACACCATTTCTAAAAAGAAATGTGCCCTTTTAGATAACTCGTAGATAGCTCACAATTCTGGAAACGAGCTCAAACATGCCATGAATTAGGGTTGTACGGTATACCGGTATTAGTATGGTACCGCGATACTAATGAATCATATTCAGTACTATACCGCCTCTAAAAAGAATATGACCAATGTATGATCCTGTAACTACTTGGTATCGGATCAATACCTAAATTTGTGGTATCATCCAAAACTAATATCAAGTATCAAACAAAAGAAGAATAAGTGATTATTACATTTTAAAAGAAGTGTAGATAGAACATGTTGAAAGGGAAATTAAGCAGATAGTAACAGTAAATGAACAAGTAGATTAATAATCAATTTTCTACCGCTTGTCCTTAATAATGTTGACAAAATAATAGGTGTATAAATGACACAATATGTTACTGCATATATCAGCAGCTAAATTAGGAGCTTTTGTTTGTTTACTTACTACTAAAAGACAAGTTGTCTAGTATGTTCTCTATTTTATTTAAGGACTAAATTACAATAATAAACATATGTTCAATGTACCCTAAGATTTTTTTGTTAAAATAAAGCCAATAATGACATTTTTTGTGGTTCCCTTTATTTAGAAAAGTATCAAAATACATTTTGGTACCGGTACTGTTGCGTCAACCAGCTCTTCCTCCCAGGGTATCTAAATTACTGGTCAATCCCAAGTTCTTTCGATGACATATATGCTGAGTAAGAAGGACCATCAAGACAGAATAGGAATATTATCAAGTTTTACTGAAATTTCGGGAGATCAGCTTAATCAATACATTCATGTCGGTAAATGAACAAGTAGATTAATAATCCATTTTCTACCGCTTGTCCTTAATAATGTTGACAAAATAATAGGTGTATAAATGACACAATATGTTACTGCATATATCAGCAGCTAAATTAGGAGCTTTTGTAAATGAACAAGTAGATTAAAAATCAATTTTTCTACCGCTTGTCCTTAATAATGTTGACAAAATAATAGGTGTATAAATGACACAATATGTTACTGCATATGTCAGCAGCTAAATTAGGAGCTTTTGTAAATGAACAAGTAGATTAATAATCAATGTTTCTACCGCTTGTCCTTAATAATGTTGACAAAATAATAGGTGTATAAATGACACAATATGTTACTGCATATATCAGCAGCTAAATTAGGAGCTTTTGTTTGTTTACTTACTACTAAAAGACAAGTTGTCTTGTATGTTAAAGACTAAATTACAATAATAAACATATGTTCAATGTACCCTAAGATTTTTTTGTTAAAATAAAGCCAATAATGACATTTTTTGTGGTCCCCTTTATTTAGAAAAGTATCAAAATACATTTTGGTACCGGTACTGTTGCGTGGACCAGCTCTTCCTCCCAGGGTATCTAAGTTACTGGTCAATCCCAAGTTCTTTCGATGACATATATGCTGAGTAAGAAGGACCATCAAGACAGAATAGGAATATTATCAAGTTTTACTAAAATTTCGGGAGATCAGCTTAATCAATACATTCATGTCGGTAAATGAACAAGTAGATTAATAATCAATTTTCTACCGCTTGTCCTTAATAATGTTGACAAAATAATAGGTGTATAAATGACACAATATGTTACTGCATATATCAGCAGCTAAATTAGGAGCTTTTGTTTGTTTACTTACTACTAAAAGACAAGTTGTCTTGTATGTTAAAGACTAAATTACAATAATAAACATATGTTCAATGTACCCTAAGATTTTTTTGTTAAAATAAAGCCAATAATGACATTTTTTGTGGTCCCCTTTATTTAGAAAAGTATCAAAATACATTTTGGTACCGGTACTGTTGCGTGGACCAGCTCTTCCTCCCAGGGTATCTAAGTTACTGGTCAATCCCAAGTTCTTTCGATGACATATATGCTGAGTAAGAAGGACCATCAAGACAGAATAGGAATATTATCAAGTTTTACTAAAATTTCGGGAGATCAGCTTAATCAATACATTCATGTCGGTAAATGAACAAGTAGATTAATAATCAATTTTCTACCGCTTGTCCTTAATAATGTTGACAAAATAATAGGTGTATAAATGACACAATATGTTACTGCATATATCAGCAGCTAAATTAGGAGCTTTTGTTTATTTACTTACTACTAAAAGACAAGTTGTCTTGTATGTTCTCTATTTTATTTAAGGACTAAATTACAATAATAAACATATGTTCAATGTACCCTAAGATTTTTTGTTAAAATAAAGCCATTAATGACATTTTTTGTGGTCCCCTTTATTTAGAAAAGTATCAAAATACATTTTGGTACCGGTACTGTTGCGTGGACCAGCTCTTCCTCCCAGGGTATCTAAGTTACTGGTCAATCCCAAGTTCTTTCGATGACATATATGCTGAGTAAGAAGGACCATCAAGACAGAATAGGAATATTATCAAGTTTTACTAAAATTTCGGGAGATCAGCTTAATCAATACATTCATGTCGGTAAATGAACAAGTAGATTAATAATCAATTTTCTACCGCTTGTCCTTAATAATGTTGACAAAATAATAGGTGTATAAATGACACAATATGTTACTGCATATATCAGCAGCTAAATTAGGAGCTTTTGTTTATTTACTTACTACTAAAAGACAAGTTGTCTTGTATGTTCTCTATTTTATTTAAGGACTAAATTACAATAATAAACATATGTTCAATGTACCCTAAGATTTTTTGTTAAAATAAAGCCATTAATGACATTTTTTGTGGTCCCCTTTATTTAGAAAAGTATCAAAATACATTTTGGTACGGTACTGTTGCGTGGACCAGCTCTTCCTCCCAGGGTATCTAAGTTACTAGTCAATCCCAAGTTCTTTCGATGACATATATGCTGAGTAAGAAGGACCATCAAGACAGAATAGGAATATTATCAAGTTTTACTGAAATTTCGGGAGATCAGCTTAATCAATACATTCATGTCGGCTACTCTAGTTGATCTGACATTCAAACGGAAGAGCCCACTTCTTGCACACAAAGAAAGCCCCCACCTCTCCCAACACTGATAAGGAAGAATTGGGGGTTGTGTTCACATTCCGATGGTTTAAGACACTAAACAGACCTCTGAAGACAAGAGAAACTGGTAGAATATACAAAGGAAAAGTACTAGCTGCTCCAAACATGGCTATGAATCGAGAACAAACTCTTAAACATATATGCATTCTCCACAGTACCAACATATTAAGACAACCCTAATTGTCACGCGGACTAACACTACCAATGGTGAGTGTAAAAGAGCAATAAGTCATGCATGTTGAGAAGAATACATGCAGACTGAGGTCCAGCTACGTGAGCATCGACGGCGTTAAATTCAAATGGATTGAGCAAGTAGAGAAGACACATTCTGCTCTGCAACACTTTTCTTTTGAAGGCTTATTCCAGGGTGTTCACGCTGGCAGCTCCACGTGCGGCGTAAAGCTTGTAAGCCGCCACTTTGTGAGGGGAAAAACACGCCCGACAGCATGCCGGGTGTCCCCAAATGTTGAATGTTATAAAAGTGACAGATGTCTTCCAACACTTCATAAGAAACAATATAAGTTGACTCGTCGTCAGGGAGAGGGAAGAGCATTTTTCCAAAAGGATTATGTTGCCTAAGTTATTAAAGCTGCGCAGAAGTCGACAACATACACGATATTGCCAAAAGTATTTGGCCACCTGCCTTGACTCACATATGAACTTGAAGTGCCATCCCAGTCCTAACCCATAGGGTTCAATATGATGTGGGTCCACCTGGACTATCACTATTATGTTAGATCCACTATGGACTGGACTCTCACTATTATGTTAGATCCACTATGGACTGGACTCTCACACTATTATGTTAGATCCACTATGGACTGGACTCTCACACTATTATGTTAGATCCACTATGGACTGGACTCTCACTATTATGTTGGATCCACTATGGACTGGACTCTCACTATTATGTTAGATCCACTATGGACTGGACTCTCACACTATTATGTTAGATCGACTATGGACTGGACTCTCACTATTATGTTGGATCCACTATGGACTGGACTCTCACAATATTATGTTAGATCCACTATGGACTGGACTCTCACACTATTATGTTAGATCCACTATGGACTGGACTCTCACTATTATGTTGGATCCACTATGGACTGGACTCTCACTATTATGTTGGATCCACTATGGACTGGACTCTCACTATTATGTTGGATCCACTATGGACTGGACTCTCACTATTATGTTGGATCCACTATGGACTGGACTCTCACTATTATGTTGGATCCACTATGGACTGGACTCTCACAATATTATGTTAGATCCACTATGGACTGGACTCTCACACTATTATGTTAGATCCACTATGGACTGGACTCTCACTATTATGTTGGATCCACTATGGACTGGACTCTCACTATTATGTTGGATCCACTATGGACTGGACTCTCACTATTATGTTGGATCCACTATGGACTGGACTCTCACTATTATGTTGGATCCACTATGGACTGGACTCTCACTATTATGTTGGATCCACTATGGACTGGACTCTCACAATATTATGTTAGATCCACTATGGACTGGACTCTCACAATATTATGTTAGATCCACTATGGACTGGACTCTCACACTGTTATGTTAGATCCACTATGGACTGGTCTCTCACACTATTATGTTAGATCCACTATGGACTGGACTCTCACTATTATGTTGGATCCACTATGGACTGGACTCTCACAATATTATGTTAGATCCACTATGGACTGGACTCTCACACTATTATGTTAGATCCACTATGGACTGGACTCTCACACTATTATGTTAGATCCACTATGGACTGGTCTCTCACACTATTATGTTAGATCCACTATGGACTGGACTCTCACTATTATGTTGGATCCACTATGGACTGGACTCTCACAATATTATGTTAGATCCACTATGGACTGGACTCTCACACTATTATGTTAGATCCACTATGGACTGGACTCTCACTATTATGTTGGATCCACTATGGACTGGACTCTCACTATTATGTTGGATCCACTATGGACTGGACTCTCACTATTATGTTGGATCCACTATGGACTGGACTCTCACTATTATGTTGGATCCACTATGGACTGGACTCTCACTATTATGTTGGATCCACTATGGACTGGACTCTCACAATATTATGTTAGATCCACTATGGACTGGACTCTCACAATATTATGTTAGATCCACTATGGACTGGACTCTCACACTATTATGTTAGATCCACTATGGACTGGTCTCTCACACTATTATGTTAGATCCACTATGGACTGGACTCTCACACTATTATGTTAGATCCACTATGGACTGGTCTCTCACATTATTATGTTAGATCCACTATGGACTGGACTCTCACACTATTATGCTAAATCCACTCGACGTCCATTGCACTGGTCGCCCAGCTGGGTTCCCCACATCTGCGGTCCCCTCCAAGGTTTCTCATTGTCCCATTGGGTTGAGTTTTTCCTTGCCCTGATGAGGGATCTGAGCCGAGGATGTCGTCGTGGCTGTACATCAGAGAATAGATTTCAAAATCCTCCTGCTCACATATAAATCACTACATGGTCTAGGGCCCAAGTATATCACTGATATGCTCCCACTATATACGCCCTCTAGATCACTAAGATCTTCTGAGACCAATCTGTTAGCGGTTCCAAGAGTAAACTCAAATCAAGGGAGATCATCATTCAGTCACTATGCAACACATAGCTGGAATAAACTTCCTGAAGATGTCAGACTCTCCCCAACTCTCACTACTTTTAAAACTAGACTGAAGACTTTTATGTTCACCTTAGCTTTCAGCTAAATCTTTTAATCTTTTAACTTTTAACGTCTGCACTGTTTTTATTTTTATTGTCTGCATTTTAATTTTGCTTTTATTTTCTTTCATTTCACTTTGTTGTCTGTGAAGCACTTTGAGTCTGCCTTGTGTATGAAAAGCGCTATACAAATAAAGTTGCCTTGCCTTGCCTTGCCTTGCCTTGTGCAGCCCTTTGAGACACTCGTGATTTAGGGCTATACAAGTAAACATTGCGTGATTGATTGATTGACCTTTTGCAGCTATTACAGCTTCAACTCTTCTGCGAAGGCTGTCCACAAGGTTGCGGAGTGTGTTTATAGGAATGTTCCACCATTCTTCCAAAAGCGCATTGGTGAGGTCACACGCTGATGTTGGTGGAGAAGGCCTGGCTCTCAGTCTCCGTTCTAATTTATCCCACCTACTCAGTGGCCTAGTGGCTAGAGTGTCCGCCCTGAGATCAGTAGGTTGCGAGTTTAAACCCCGGCCGAGTCATACTAAAGACTATACAAATGGGAGCCATTACCTCCTTGGTTGGCACTCAGCATCATGGGTTGGAATTGGGGGTTAAATCATCAAAAATGACTCCCGGGCGCGGCCACCGCTGGTGCTCACTGCTCCCCTCACCTCCCAGGGGGTGATCAAGGGTGATGGGTCAAATGCAGAGAATAATTTCGCCACACCTAGTGTGTGTGTGACAATCATAGGCACTTTAACTTTAACTTCAAAGGTGTTCTATCGGGTTCAGGTCAGGACTCTGTGCAGGCCAGTCAAGTTCATCCACACCAGACTCTGTCATCCATGTCTTTATGGACCTTGCTTTGTGCACTGGTGCACAGTCATGTTGGAAGAGGAAGGGGCCCGCTCCAAACTGTTCCCACAAGGTTGGGAGCATGGAATTGTCCAAAAATGTTTTGGTATCCTGGAGCCTTCAAAGTTCCTTTCACTGGAACTAAGGGGCCAAGCCCAACTCCTGAAAAACAACCCCACACCATAATTCCTCCTCCACTAAATTTCACACTCGGCACAATGCAGTCCGAAATGTAGCGTTCTCCTGGCAACCTCCAAACTCAGACTCTTCAATTAAATTGCCAGATGTAAAATTGTGACTCATCAGTCCAGAGAAGGAGTCTCCACTGCTCTAGAGTCCAGTGGCGACGTGCTTTACACCACTGCAACACACGCTTTGCATTGGACTTGGTGACGTATGGCTTAGATCAGGGGTGTCAAACGTACGGCCCAAGGGCCGGATCAGGCCCGCGAACAGGTTTTATCCGGCCCGCGGGATGAGTTTGCTAAGCATAAAAATGTACCTGAAATTTTTGAATGAAAGAAACAGATGTTCTAAATGTGTCCACTGGATGTCGCCATAGCAATTTTTTGTATCTTTGTAGATGATGCTACATATGTACAAAATAAACCAAAACAAAATGATGTTAGTGCACCAGTCACGGAAAATTATCAAACTATATAAATAACATCCTGTAATTTGATTTTGATATAATCTTTTTTTTTTAATTAATTTAATTAATTTATTTACATTTTTTATCTTGATAGACTAACATCAATGAGTTGACTGATGAACATTATTACATAATTTATTCAGAAAATATAAATAACGACAAATAAATTATACGCCGCAACATGTAAGTGTAAAAAAAAAAACAACAACATTATGATTTGTACATTTGTGATTGTTCTATTTTTAAAACAAAGAAAACAATCTGAAATTGTCCTTATTTTTCAGTTATCGTGCCGTGATTTTACCAGTCTGGCACAATTGGGAGTAGATTTTTCTCTATGTGGCCCCCGATCTAAAATGAGTTTGACACCCCTGGCTTAGATGCAGCTGCACGGCCTTGGAAACCCATTCCATGAAGCTCCCTGCGTACTGTGCGTGGGCTAATTGGAAGGGTCACATGAAGTTTGGAGCTCTGTAGCAACTGACTGTGCAGAAAGTCTTTGCACTATGCTGACCTCTTTGTCAGTTTACCTGGCCTACCACTTGGTGGCTGAGTTGCTGTTGTTCCCAAACTCTTCACTTTTCTTCTAATAAAGTAGACTTTGGAATATTTAGGAGCGAGGAAATTTTAGGACTGGATTTGTTGCACAGGTGGCATCCTGTGACAGTTCCACGCTGGAAATCACTGAAAGCGGCCCATTCTTTCACAAATGTTTGTAGAAACAGTCTCCATGCCTAAGTGCTTGGTTTTATAGGCCTACTGAAATGAATTTTTTTAATTTAAACGGGGATAGCAGATCTATTCTATGTGTCATACTTGATCATTTCGCGATATTGCCATATTTTTGCTGAAAGGATTTAGTATAGAACAACGACGATAAAGATTGCAACTTTTGGTATCTGATAAAAAAAAGGCTTGCCCCTACCGGAAGTAGCGTGACGTAGTCAATTGAACATATACGCAAAGTTCCCTATTGTTTACAATGATGGCCGCATGAAGTGAGAGAGATTCGGACCGAGAAAGCGACAATTTCCCCATTAATTTGAGCGAGGATGAAAGATTTGTGGATGAGTAAAGTGCAAGTGAAGGACTAGTGGGGAGTTGAAGCTATTCAGATAGGGAAGATGCTGTGAGAGCCGGGGGTGACCTGATATTCAGCTGGGAATGACTACAACAGTAAATAAACACAAGACATATATATACTCTATTAGCCACAACACAACCAGGCTTATATTTAATATGCCACAAATTAATCCTGCATAAAAACACCTGCGTGTTTGTTATGCTAGCTCCTAGCTCCTCTGCTAGCTCCTAGCTCCATAGAACACGCCAATACAATTCAAACACCTGATCAACACACACAATCACTCAGCCCAAAAGACCGTTCACCTAACCCAAGGTTCATAAAGCTTACATATTTTAAAAAAGTTACGTACATACGCAAAAAAAAGTTGCGCACATACGGTCAAGCGATCAAATGTTTAGAAGCCAAAGCTGCATACTCACAGTAGCACGTCTGCGTCTTTGTCATCCAAATCAAAGTAATCCTGGTAAGAGTCTGTGTTGTCCCAGTTCTCTACAGGCGTCTGTGTATCGAAGTCAAAAGTCCTCCTGGTTAGAGTCTCTGTTATCCGAGTTCTTCCATCTTGACTGCATCTTTCGGGAATGTAAACAAAGAAGCGCCGGCTGTGTACTGTTGTTGCTGACTTCGTTCGAAAAATACGTCCATTTCGCACCGACAACTTTCTTCTTTGCTTGCTCAGCTTCCTTCTCCATAATGCAATGAACATGATTGCAACAGATTCACGAACACAGATGTCCAGAATACTGTGGAATTATGAAATGAAAACAGAGCTTTTTTGTATTGGCTTCAATGTGGAAGGCATACCCGTGTTCGCCGGGCTACGTCACGCGCATACGTCATCCTCAGAGGCGTTTCGAACCGGAAGTTTAGCGGCAAATTTAAAATGTCACTTTATAAGTTAACCCGGCCGTATTGGCATGTGTTATAATGTTAAGATTTCATCATTGATATATAAACTATCAGACTGCGTGGTCGGTAGTAGTGGCTTTCAGTAGGCCTTTTATACACCTGTGATTAGGACACCTGATTCTCATCATTTGGATGGGTGGCCAAATACTTTTGGCAATATACCGTAGCGGCGCCCACGTTTTCATCACTTCCACTCGCACCAAGTATGATGTGGAATTCAGCCAAAAGGAAAATAATTTCACTGTGACTTAAGAACGATGTGGATCAGACTCTGACGTGTCTCAACACAAACATGCATCCTGCTTGTCAAACAACGACACGCGCAGTCACGCAACCTTTTTTTTAACAACTCCGCTCGGAAAAAGGGAACGACGAGCCCTGACAGCGGTGAGGTGGGTATCCCAGGCCGTGTTCACGCGCACACCCATATTTTCACAAACGCACATTCCAAATCAAGCAAGGAGCTTTTTAAAAAATGAATCACTGTTTGCGTGACAGCAAACACATCGGCGTTTTCTTTCATCAAAACCTTGAAATAGCAACCACAGCTGAATTGGTCGCACACAATAAGGTCAATGCTCAATAGTATTCTGCGTTTTTGGCGTAACAGGATCTTTTTCATTTAAACACATAACTCTAACAAAACAAATAGAGCCGTGTTTTTCAGTCTGGCGTGCCGTGGGAGATGATCTAATTCAGGGGTCACCAACGCGGTGCTCGCGGGCACCAGGTAGCCCGTAAGGACCAGATGAGTAGCCCGCTGGCCTGTTCTAAAAATAGCTCAAATAGCAGCACTTACCAGTGAGCTGCATCTATTTTTTAAATTGTATTTATTTACTAGCAAGCTGGTCTCGCTTCGCCCGACATTTTTAATTCTAAGAGAGACAAAACTCAAATAGAATTTGAAAATCCAAGAAAATATTTTAAAGACTTGGTCTTCACTTGTTTAAATAAATTCATTCATTTTTTTACTTTGCTTCTTATAACTTTCAGAAAGACAATTTTAGAGACAAAATACAACCTTAAAAATGATTTTAGGATTTTTAAAAACATATACCTTTTTACCTTTTAAATTCCTTCCTCTTCTTTCCTGACAATTTAAATCAATGTTCAAGTAAAAAAATAATTTTTATTGTAAAGAATAATAAATAGATTTTAATTTAATTCTTCATTTTAGCTTCTATTTTTCCGACGAAGAATATTTGTGAAATATTTCTTCAAACTTATTATGATTAAAATTAAAAAAAATTATTCTGGCAAATCCAGAAAATCTGTAGAATCAAATTTAAATCTTATTTCAAAGTCTTTTGAATTTTTTTTTTAAATTTTTGTTCTGGAAAATCTAGTCATTTGTCTTTGTTAGAAATATAGCTTGGTCCAATTTGCTATATACTCTAACAAAGTGTAGATTGGATTTTAACCTATTTAAAACATGTCATCAAAATTCTAAAATTAATCTTAATCCGGAAAAATTACTAATTATGTTCCATAAATTATTTTTTTAAGTTTTTCTCTTCTTTTTTTCGGTTGAATTTTGAATTTTAAAGAGTCGAAATTGAAGACAAACTATGTTTCAAAATTGAATTGTAATTTTTTTTGTATTTTCTCCTCTTTTAAACCGTACAATTAAGTGTAAATATCATTAATTATTAATAATAACATAGAGTTAAAGGTAAATTGAGCAAATTGGCTATTTCTGGTAATTTATTTAAGTGTGTATCAAACTGGTAGCCCTGCGCATTAATCAGTACCCAAGAAGTAGCTCTTGGTTTCAAAAAGGTTGGTGACCTCTGATCTAATTTCACCTATTTGGGTTAAAAATACTTTTCGCAAACCAGTAATTATAGTCTGCAAATGATGTGTTGTTGTTGAGTGTCGGTGCTGTCTAGAGCTCGGCAGAGTAACCGTGTAATACTCTTCCATATCAGTAGGTGGCAGCAGGTAGCTAATTGCTTTGTAGATGTGGGAAACAGCGGGAGGCAGGGTGCAGGTAAAAAGGTGTCTAATGCTTAAACCAAAAATAAACAAAAGGTGAGTGCCCCTAAGAAAAGGTATTGAAGTTTAAGAAATTAAAACTGAACTGGCTACAAACTAAACAAAAACAGAATGCTGGATGACAGCAAAGACTTACTGTGGAGCAGCAGACAGCGTCCACAAATTACATCCGAACATGACATCACAATCAACAATGTCCACACAAAAAAGATAGCAACAACTTAAATATTTTTGATTGCTAAAACAAAGCAGGTGCAGGGAATATCGCTCAAAGGAAGACATGAAACTGCTATGGGAAAATACCAACAAAACAGGAAAAGCCACCAAAATAGGAGCGCAAGACAAGAACTAAAACACTACACACAGGAAAACAGCAAAAAAGTCCAAATAAGTCAGGGTGTGATGTGACGGGTGGTGACAGTACACCTACTTTGAGACAAGAGCTATAGTGATGCATGCTAATTTCAATATGATTTTAGATTCAAAGTCGAGGTTTCTGTGGTTGATCCGTTATACAGTGCTCAATACCGGGGTACAGCGGAATATACGTTAGGTCAGGACAAAACACAGAGGCTATATCATCCCTACAAGCCTGTTTCCCTGCTCGTCAGGGGAAAATCCTCTGATGGGCAGGGAAACCTGTGAAACAGGCTTGTAGGGATGATATATCCGCCGTGTTTTCCTGACCTAACGTATGTTTTTAGATTGAAGTGGCCAGAGGACAAGGTCTCCTGCTGTAAAATCACACCCATTAAAGTCGTCTAAAGTGAGCAAATCGAGGTACCATTGGTGATGCCCGACAAATATATCTTGTATCTCTTATGTGTGGCTGCCATCTACTGGTCACACTTATGAGCTTTATTGAGTCAATACCGGGGTAGAGCGGAATATACGTTAGGTCAGGAAAAAACACATTGCATTTTCTTCAGGGGAAAATCCTCTGACGGGCAGGGAAACCTGTGAAACAGGCTTGTAGGGATGACAAAGCCTCTGTGTTTTTTCCTGACCTAACGTAAGTTTTTAGATTGAAGTGGCCAGAGGACAAGGTCTCCTGCTGTAAAATCACACCCATTAAAGTCGTCTAAAGTGAGCAAATCAAGGTACTATTGGTGATGCCCGACAAATATATCAAGTATCTCTTATGTGTGACTGCCATCTACTGGTCACACTTATGAGCTTAATTGAGTCATTACCGGGGTAGAGCGGAATATACGTTAGGTCAGGAAAAAACACATTGCATTTTCTTCAGGGGAAAATCCTCTGATGGGCAGGGAAACCTGTGAAACAGGCTTGTAGGATGATACATCCTCCATGTTTTCCTGACCTAACGTATGTTTTTAGATTGAAGTGGCCAGAGGACAACGTCTCCTGCTGTAAAATCACACCCATTAAAGTCGTCTAAAGTCAGCAAATCAAGGTACCATTGGTGATGCCCGACAAATATATCTTGTATCTCTTATGTGTGGCTGCCATCTACTGGTCACACTTATGAGCTTTATTGAGTCAATACCGGGGTAGAGCGGAATATACGTTAGGTCAGGAAAAAACACATTGAATTTTCTTCAGGGGAAAATCCTCTGACGGGCAGGGAAACCTGCAAAACAGGCTTGTAGGGATGATAAAGCCTCTGTGTTTTTTCCTGACCTAACGTATGTTTTTTTAGATTGAAGTGGTCAGAGGACAAGGTCTCCTGCTGTAAAATCACACCCATTAAAGTCGTCTAAAGTGAGCAAATCGAGGTACTATTGGTGATGCCCGACAAATATATCAAGTATCTCTTATGTGTGACTGCCATCTACTGGTCACACTGATCATTACGCCATGTACCAAATAAAATTGCTTCGAGGTCGGTAAGCAAAACCAGAATTATTCCGTACATTAGGCGCACCGGGTTATAAGGCGCACTGTCGAGTTTTGAGGAAAAAAACACGATTTTAAGTGTGCCTTGTAGTGCGGAAAATACGGTATGTGCATGTGGATTAGAGGCCACAATGCATCTTTGATCCTACCAAGCAAAAGGCTTGTAAAACTCCACTGTGTAGGATGGGAAGCATCATGAAGGTGTTGGTTTCTTTGATGTATTGTAATCCACAGGAAGATTTTTGTCTTGACCAGAGATCTACAAAGCGGAGAGGAAGCAGGACCTGACTCCCCTCCAGGCACCTTTTTTTTAAAAACTGTTTTGGGACCAAAGGCAGCGGCTGTTTACGACCCCCTTCCTTTAGAAACAGCTGTTGCCATGTAATCAGGGAAAGTCCAAATAAAAGAGGAGGCGTACAATCTTTCGTCAGAGCGTGGTGGGAGACTGTGCAAGAGTACAGCCCAGACGTTTCTCCTCCATTGAGCTAAATTGAATTCTGTCTGTTTAATTCCTTGCTTCTTGTCTTGTTTAATAGATGTCATCAGTGTTTGAACCTGACATCTTCTGTGGTTTATCCATTATACAGTGCTCAATACCGGGGTAGAGCGGAATATACGTTAGGTCAGGACAAAACACAGAAGCTGGATCATCCCTACAAGCCTGTTTTTAGATTGAAGTGGCCAGAGGACAAGGTCTCCTGCTGTAAAATCACACCCATTAAAGTCGTCTAAAGTGAGCAAGTAGAGGTACTATTGGTGAAGCAGCATCATAACATCAATCACGTTCAAATGAGATGAAAAATACTAACTGTGGACTCCACCTCTTTATGCGCCAACCCTCTTCCAGCTCTGAAAGTATAAACACCGCAAACAAGCAGGCTGAGCTGTAATAGCTTCAAACATTAAAAACATTAGAATCATTTTTTTGCTCTGTCAGAGACACTTAACAAGCTGGCCTAATGTTTGTTGCGGTGCAATTGCGGTGCTTATTTTTGGCACAAAAATGAAAATTTGCTCAGTCTCATCACACTCACGAGGGTACTTTCATGCTCTCAGTTGGCACGATCTTACTAATAATGATAGGCGTTACATTGTGTGCTAATAGAAGAGCAGCAACAGCTGACTGGACAGGACAGATGTGCACTCTGCGACTGTTGGATCTCTTCCATGCATAGACAGGAGAGAGAAATATGCAAGCTAACTAACCACCCGGTCATGAAAATACCTTTAAAAATGTAACAACTTGGGATGGTCTTTTAAGTATATATTTCCAAATAATCATTCATGTATTGATCATTATTATTAAGCAGACTAATGCAGCCCCAGTGTAGATTATCAATAACCTTAACTTTTTTTGAAAGGTGCCTTCACATGTCTTGGGCACTAATACACCCCACACATGCTGGCTTTTCAACTTTGCGCCTAGAACATTCCGGATGGTTCTATTCCTCTTTGGTCCGGAGGACACAACGTCCACAGTTTCCAAAAACAATTTGAAATGTGGACTCGTCAGGCCACAGAACACTTTTCCACTTTGTATCAGTCCATCTTAGATGAGCTTGGGCCCAGAGAAGCCGGCGGCGTTTCTGGGTGTTGTTGATAAATGGCTTTCGCTTTACATAGTGGAGTTTTAACTTGCACTTACAGATGTAGCGACCAACTGTAGTTACTGACAGTGTTTTTCTGAAGTGTTCCTGAGCCCATGTGGTGATATCCTTTACACACTGATGTCGCTTTTTGATGCCTGAGGGATCGAAGGTCACAAGCGTTGCCGCTTACGTGCAGTGAGTTCTCCAGATTCTCAGAACCTTTTGATGATATTACGGACCGTAGATGGTGAAATCCCTAATTTTTTTGCAATAGCTCCTTGAGAAATGTTGTTCTTAAACTGTTCGAAAATTTGCTCACGCATGTGTTCACAAAGCGAATCTGGCGGCGTTTCTGGGTGTTGTTGATAAATGGCTTTCGCTTTACATAGTGGAGTTTTAACTTGCACTTACAGATGTAACGACCAACTGTAGTTACTGACAGTGTTTATCTGAAGTGTTCCTGAGCCCATGTGGTGATATCCTTTACACACTGATGTCGCTTTTTGATGCCTGAGGGATCGAAGGTCACAAGCGTTGCCGCTTACGTGCAGTGAGTTCTCCAGATTCTCAGAACCTTTTGATGATATTACGGACCGTAGATGGTGAAATCCCTGATTTTTTTGCAATAGCTCCTTGAGAAATGTTGTTCTTAAACTGTTCGAAAATTTGCTCACGCATGTGTTCACAAAGCGAATCTGGCGGCGTTTCTGGGTGTTGTTGATAAATGGCTTTCACTTTACATAGCGGAGTTTTAACTTGCACTTACAGATGTAGCAACGAACCGTAGTTACTGACAGTGGTTTTCTCAAGTGTTCCTGAAGCCCATGTGGTGATATCCTTTACACACTGATGTCGCTTGTTGATGCCGTACCGCCTGAGGGATTGAAGGTCACGGGCATTGCCGCTTATGTGCAGTGATTTCTCCAGATTCTCAGAACCTTTTGATGATATTACGGACCGTAGATGGTGAAATCCCTAATTTTTTTGCAATAGCTCCTTGAGAAATGTTGTTCTTAAACTGTTCGAAAATTTGCTCACGCATGTGTTCACAAAGCGAATCTGGCGGCGTTTCTGGGTGTTGTTGATAAATGGCTTTCGCTTTACATAGTGGAGTTTTAACTTGCACTTACAGATGTAGCGACCAACTGTAGTTACTGACAGTGTTTATCTGAAGTGTTCCTGAGCCCATGTGGTGATATCCTTTACACACTGATGTCGCTTTTTGATGCCTGAGGGATCGAAGGTCACAAGCGTTGCCGCTTACGTGCAGTGAGTTCTCCAGATTCTCAGAACCTTTTGATGATATTACGGACCGTAGATGGTGAAATCCCTGATTTTTTTGCAATAGCTCCTTGAGAAATGTTGTTCTTAAACTGTTCGAAAATTTGCTCACGCATGTGTTCACAAAGCGAATCTGGCGGCGTTTCTGGGTGTTGTTGATAAATGGCTTTCACTTCACATAGCGGAGTTTTAACTTGCACTTACAGATGTAGCAACGAACCGTAGTTACTGACAGTGGTTTTCTCAAGTGTTCCTGAAGCCCATGTGGTGATATCCTTTACACACTGATGTCGCTTGTTGATGCCGTACCGCCT
Source organism: Entelurus aequoreus (assembly GCF_033978785.1). Classification (NCBI taxonomy): domain Eukaryota; kingdom Metazoa; phylum Chordata; class Actinopteri; order Syngnathiformes; family Syngnathidae; genus Entelurus; species Entelurus aequoreus. The sequence continues at coordinate 6,389,354 of NC_084740.1, forward strand.
GAGGGATTGAAGGTCACGGGCATTGCCGCTTACGTGCAGTGAGTTCTCCAGATTCTCAGAACCTTTTGATGATATTACGGACCGTAGATGGTGAAATCCCTAATTTTTTTGCAATAGCTCCTTGAGAAATGTTGTTCTTAAACTGCTCGAAAATTTGCTCACGCATGTGTTCACAAAGCGAATCTGGCGGTGTTTCTGGGTGTTGTTGATAAATGGCTTTCACTTTACATAGCGGAGTTTTAACTTGCACTTACAGATGTAGCGACCAACTGTAGTTACTGACAGTGTTTATCTGAAGTGTTCCTGAGCCCATGTGGTGATATCCTTTACACACTGATGTCGCTTTTTGATGCCTGAGGGATCGAAGGTCACAAGCGTTGCCGCTTATGTGCAGTGAGTTCTCCAGATTCTCAGAACCTTTTGATGATATTACGGACCGTAGATGGTGAAATCCCTAATTTTTTTGCAATAGCTCCTTGAGAAATGTTGTTCTTAAACTGTTCGAAAATTTGCTCACGCATGTGTTCACAAAGCGAATCTGGCGGCGTTTCTGGGTGTTGTTGATAAATGGCTTTCGCTTTACATAGCGGAGTTTTAACTTGCACTTACAGATGTAGCAACGAACTGTAGTTACTGACAGTGGTTTTCTCAAGTGTTCCTGAAGCCCATGTGGTGATATCCTTTACACACTGATGTCGCTTGTTGATGCCGTACCGCCTGAGGGATCGAAGGTCACGGGCATTGCCGCTTACGTGCAGTGATTTCTCCGGATTCTCTGAACCCTTTGATGATATTACGGACCTTAGATGGTGAAATCCCTAATTTTTTTGCAATAGCTGGTTGAGAAATGTTGTTCTTAAACTGTTCGAAAATTTGCTCACGCATGTGTTCACAAAGCGAATCTGGCGGCGTTTCTGGGTGTTGTTGATAAATGGCTTTCGCTTTACATAGTGGAGTTTTAACTTGCACTTACAGATGTAGCGACCAACTGTAGTTACTGACAGTGTTTTTCTGAAGTGTTCCTGAGCCCATGTGGTGATATCCTTTACACACTGATGTCGCTTTTTGATGCCTGAGGGATCGAAGGTCACAAGCGTTGCCGCTTATGTGCAGTGAGTTCTCCAGATTCTCAGAACCTTTTGATGATATTACGGACCGTAGATGGTGAAATCTCTAATTTTTTTGCAATAGCTCCTTGAGAAATGTTGTTCTTAAACTGTTCGAAAATTTGCTCACGCATGTGTTCACAAAGCGAATCTGGCGGCGTTTCTGGGTGTTGTTGATAAATGGCTTTCACTTTACATAGCAGAGTTTTAACTTGCACTTACAGATGTAGCAACGAACTGTAGTTACTGACAGTGGTTTTCTCAAGTGTTCCTGAAGCCCATGTGGTGATATCCTTTACACACTGATGTCGCTTTTTGATGCCTGAGGGATCGAAGGTCACAAGCGTTGCCGCTTATGTGCAGTGAGTTCTCCAGATTCTCAGAACCTTTTGATGATATTACGGACCGTAGATGGTGAAATCCCTAATTTATTTGCAATAGCTCCTTGAGAAATGTTGTTCTTAAACTGTTCGAAAATTTGCTCCTGCATGTGTTCACAAAGCGAATCTGGCGCCGTTTCTGGGTGTTGTTGATAAATGGCTTTCACTTTACATAGCGGAGTTTTAACTTGCACTTACAGATATAGCAACAAACTGTAGTTACTGACAGTGGTTTTCTCAAGTGTTCCTGAAGCCCATGTGGTGATATCCTTTACACACAGATGTTGCTTGTTGATGCCGTACCGCCTGAGGGATCGAAGGTCACGGGCATTGCCGCTTACGTGCAGTGATTTCTCCAGATTCTCTGAACCCTTTGATGATATTACGGACCGTAGATGGTGAAATCCCTAATTGTTTTGCAATAGCTCCTTGAGAAATGTTGTTCTTAAACTGTTCGAAAATTTGCTCACGCATGTGTTCACAAAGCGAATCTGGCGGCGTTTCTGGGTGTTGTTGATAAATGGCTTTCACTTTACATAGCGGAGTTTTAACTTGCACTTACAGATGTAGCAACGAACCGTAGTTACTGACAGTGGTTTTCTCAAGTGTTCCTGAAGCCCATGTGGTGATATCCTTTACACACAGATGTCGCTTTTTGATGCCGTACCGCCTGAGGGATCGAAGGTCACGGTTACTCCAGATTCTCAGAACCCTTTGATGATATTACGGAGCGTAGATGGTGAAATCCCTAAATTCCTTGCAATAGCTGGTTGAGAAATGTTGTTCTTAAACTGTTCAACAATTTGCTCACGCATTTGTTGACAAAGTGGTGACCCTCGCCCCATCCTTGTTTGTGAATGACTGAGCATTTCATGGAATCTACTTTTATACCCAATCATGGCACCCACCTGTTCCCAATTTGCCTGCACACCTGTGGGATGTTCCAAATAAGTGTTTGATGAGCATTCCTCAACTTTATCAGTCTTTTTTGCCACTTGTGCCAGCTTTTTTGGAACATGTTGCAGGCATCAACATATTAGCTCCAAAAGAGCTAATATTTGCAAAAAATAAAGTTTTCCAGTTCGAACGTTAAATATCTTGTCTTTGCAGTCAATTGAATATAAGTGGAAAAGGATTTGCAAATCATTGTATTCTGCTTTTTTTTACGATTTACAAAACATTTTGGACAATTCCATGCTCCCAACCTTATGGGAACAGTTTGGAGCGAGTCTTTCCTCTTCCAACATGACAAGGTCCATAAAGACGTGGATGACAGAGTCTGGTGTGGATGAACTTGACTGGCCTGCACAGAGTCCTGACTTGAACCCGATAGAACACCTTTGGGATGAATTGGAACCCTATGGGTTAGGAATGGGATGGCACTTCAAGTTCATATGTGAGTCAAGGCAGGTGGCCAAATACTTTTGGCAATACCTTTGTCGGGAAAACTGGTACCAAGGACGCGCGGCAAACCAGACGTCAGTCTTCCGAGACACATTTTGTGAGCTGGGTCCATCTGTCAGCGCTAACCCAAATACGACTCTCCTGGATCAGTTACTATCTATATGTGGCAAGCGGAATTAAAAAAAAACCCAGCAACATTACAGCACGCACTTTAACACAAAGCCATGAGTTCTAAGCGACGCTCCGCAGAGAGAGAGAAAGAGAGACTTTGCCAACCCAGAAAATCACATCAATTGTGGCGAAGCATCTTAATATAGAATCATCACTGTAAATACGAGCTGCTGTCGGAACCATCAAATAGCTCCATATCCTCCCTTATCTGATGTGTTTTTAAACAGGCATAGGCGCCGATATGCCGCTTCATTAGGAATGATTAGAATCTGCAGCCATCGTCTGCGTTCTTCACGTGCTGCGGATGAGCCGAGAGGTTGAGGAGGGATTAGCTGCCGCTCCCTGATTTACACTCCTCAGCGCCGGTGATTGAGGAGGCCGCCGTATTTACGCCCGCTGTAGACGGGGAGAGACTCACGGCCGAGTGGCGCTCCATCAAAACGCTCGCTCGAGTGCCGACGACCGACGCGATGATTTATACAAAATAAAATAACCAATGCACAAACACAAACATTGTTAATATATTTAGTGGGTCTATAGTTTGTGTTATGATTAGGGCTGTCAAAGTTAATACATAGGATTAATCACACAAATAATTGCATTAATCACGTCTAGACGCAGATTAATCTAGTACAAGCTCCTATACTTTAACCGGAGTTCAATAGATCATTCATCAATCAATCAATCAATCAATCGATCGATTGACATTAATCATGTCTAGACGCAGATTCATCCAGTACAAGCTCCTTTACTTTAACCGCGGTTCAATCAATCAATCGATTGACTGATTGACATTAATCATGTCTAGACGCAGGTTAATCTAGTACAAACTCCTATACTTTAACCGAAGCTCAATAAATCATTCATCAATCAATCAATCGATCAATTGACATTAATCATGTCTAGACGCAGATTCATCCAGTACAAGCTCCTTTACTTTAACCGTGGTTCAATCAATCAATTGATTGACTGATTGACATTAATCATGTCTAGACGCAGGTTAATCTAGTACAAACTCCTATACTTTAACCGAAGCTCAATAAATCATTCATCAATCAATCAATCAATTGATTGATTGACATTAATCATGTCTAGACGCAGATTCATCCAGTACAAGCTCCATTACTTTAACCGCGGTTCAATCAATTGATTGACTGATTGACATTAATCATGTCTAGACGCAGATTAATCTAGTACAAACTCCTATACTTTAACCGAAGTTCAATCAATCATTCATCAATCGATGAATCGATCAAGCGATTGACATTAATCATGTCTACACCCAGATTCAGCCAGTACAAGCTCCTTTACTTTAACCACGGTTCAATCAATCGATTGACTGATTGACATTCATCATGTCTAGACGCAGATTAATCTAGTACAAGCTCCTATACTTTAACCGAAGTTCAATCAATCATTCATCAATCAATCAATCAATCGATCGATCGATTGACATTAATCATGTCTAGACGCAGATTCATCCAGTACAAGCTCCTTTACTTTAACCGCGGTCCAATCAATCAATCGATTGACTGATTGACATTAATCATGTCTAGACGCAGATTCATCCAGTACAAGCTCCTTTACTTTAACCGCGGTCCAATCAATCAATCATTCATCAATAAATCAATCAATCAATCAAGCGATTGACATTAATCATGTCTAGACCCAGATTCAGCCAGTACAAGCTCCTTTTCTTTAACCGCGGTTCAATCAATCGATTGACTGATTGACATTAATCATGTCTAGACACAGATTAACCTAGTACAAGCTCCTATACTTTAACCGAAGTTCAATCAATCACTCATCAATCAATCAATCGATCAATTGACTGATTGACATTAATCATGTCTAGACGCAGATTCATCTAGTACAAACTCCTATACTTAACTGAAGTTCAATCAGACATTCATCAATCAATCAATCAATCGATTGATTGACATGAATCATGTCTAGACCCAGATTCATCCAGTACAAGCTCCTTTACTTTAACCGCGGTTCAATCAATCAATCAACCGATTGACTGATTGACATTAGGAGGGGAGGGGGCGTGGCCTCCAGCTCCGGCTGAAAATCGGGAGATTTTCGGGACAATATTTGTCCCGGAAGGTTTTCGGGAGAAGCGCTGAATTAATTTAAATATATATATATATATATATACATATATTTTTATTTTTAATTTTATTTTTTTAAATGTTTTAATTTAATTTTTTTTTTTTTTTTTAATATATACAAATGTAATGAAATGCTGACGCGTGAACACAACATGCACATGTCTCCATACTGTACAACGTGACAGACAGCCTCGCCAGCCACTTGAACTTTGGTCTACCCGGCAACAAGCCGCGCTTCAGGCCCTGCATACCAAAATGCTTATCAACTCACATGCTAATGTGACCTTTAATATTCCAACGGAAATTATGAATAGGGATTCAAATTCAATAGCTCGCAGACATGACATATGCATCGGCTTGATGGCGACTCTCAGCTGTCACTCCAGGCGGCTTCATTTTTAAGTGCTATACAGGAAGTGCATTGAAGTGCTGTGCTGACAAACAATATGCCCTTTTCCTCCGCAGGAACTTTCTCGGGAACTTTCCAATTTACCCAGAGGGGGGGGGGGAATAAAGTTCCTCCTGTGTTTCCGCCAAAAACTAACCGGGTAGATTTGGTTCTTTAGGAACCTTTCCGAGTTCCTGCTAGCTCGGTGGGACTTGCCAAAGCTGGGCTGTGCTGTCGAACGCTGATTAGTTGAACACAGTTCCTAAAACCTTCTTTTCCACTAAAACGACCACCATTGACGACTTGTTTAATTCTTATTTCTTGTTTATTTCTATTACAAAAAAAAAACTCTAATTAGTGGAACTATCTTGCAGTGTTTTTAGTTAAGTTAAGTTAAGTACCAATGATAGTCACACACACACTAGGTGTGGTGAAATTTGTCCTCTGCATTTGACCCATCACCCTTGTTCACCCCCTGGGAGGTGAGGGGAGCAGTGAGCAGCAGCGGTGGCCACGCCCGTGAATAATTTTTGGTGATTTAACCCCCAATTCCAACCCTTGATGCTGAGTGCCAAGCAGGGAGGTAATGGCTCCCATTTTTATAGTCTTTGATATGACTCGGCCGGGGTTTGAACTCACAACCTACCCATCTCAGGGCGAAACACTCAAACCACTAGGCCACTGCACAGCCGTAGTCTTTGAACTTTATGCAATTTATTATTTTTACAAACTTGATTTCTATACGCGAAGCTATCAAACGTATTCACGGAGGAGTATGAAGCCGGACCTTAGCTGCTTACTACTCGGACTTTGTTTGATAAATGTGAAATAAAGGAGGCAGTACACGAGTAGAACAACATCAAATATTAATTATTTACTTTATTAAATGTTGTAAAAGTAGTCAGTGACACTCCATTTGTGTAGTTATTAGCCTCAGCCCGAGTGAACGTATGCTAATGTTAACAAGCTAACATCAAGCCGCTGTGTTTGTTCTGTTACCGTGAGATAAACCCTGACATTTACTAGTTGTATATTGTTATTTACAGCTGATAAGGACCACAAAGACTCTCATGAATTCATCATTGTGGAGGGGGGCGTGGTCTGCGGGCCTGCCGCAGAGCGAGGGTGTGTAAGGACCGGCCTCGAAGCCAGCGGCAAGTGAGTGGATTGCCCAGCTGGGGCTGGTTATCTAATCACCTGTCGCCCTTATTAGCAGCAGCCGGTCCGAGACACGTGGCTGGAGTGTTGGAGCAGAGCGAAACACATACTGGAGAGCAGAGCGAGACAAGTCCGAGATATATACTGCTGTATGTCAATAAAAGACTTGATTCAATCTGTCTACCGGGCTCACGAAGATCTGTCGGCGTCAGGAGAACCCACCACAAGAGGGAAACCTCTACTACAATTTACTGAGAGGATGACTTTCTGACAAAACCCTGACTTTTTATGAACAATTCGGTACACTTTATGTTTTAATTCATATCGTTTTGTATATCATTGCTTTGTATTTCATTTACTTACTTTTTAGTAACGAGTGACCTAATATTGTCTGTTTATTTACATGGTATCATTGTAGAAATTTAGTAAACCACTTCTCCATACGTCGTCAGCCTGATTTGTATAAACTACCCAGAACTGTGAAATGCGGTGGAAACACAAACCACACACTTCTACAGGAACCTATAGTTCCTAGAACAGAGGATCGTGGTACTCTTTTCCGGAAACATTAATGACATGCTTACAAACAAATATGAGCAGACTAAGCGCAGAGCGTAGACTCGCAACTGCACTCAGCTGAAAGGAGCGACTCAGGAAATGTGAAAATCCTGCGATTTTTACGCAAAAATCTGTTAAAAAAAACGATCAGAATTTGCCTTACCTGACTGCACGTACCTGGCCTATACAGTTAATAAAGTTCAAATGACCGCCACTTTGAAACAAATTATTCCGAAATACAATCAATCCCAACAGAAAATGAGTTTTGCAAGCTAATCAGCATTGTGTGAAATCAATCGAACTGTCCTCATAAGCAGCCGCCCTGCCGACACGCACACACTGTCACTAGCCCCTGTGGTGCACTTAGTTTGAAAACACAAATCTCCTGAATTTAACAGCTACATAATAAAGTTAAAGTACCAATGATTGTCACACACACACACTGTGGCGAAATTACTCTCTGCATTTGACCCATCCCCATGTTCACACCCTGGGAGGTGAGGGGAGCAGTGAGCAGCAGCGGTGGCCGCGCTCTGCAATAAGTTTTGGTGATTTAACCCCCAATTCCAAACCCTTGATGCTGAGTGCCAAGCAGGGCTCCTATTTTTATAGTCTTCGGTATGACTCGGCCGGGGTTTGAACTCACGACCCACCGATCTGAGGGTGGACACTCTAACCACTAGGCCACTGAGTAGGCTATTTACAAAAATATTGGTATCGGGACAACACTAGAAGAAAGTGAATGAATGTTTATAACTGAATACATTTATATATGCATAAAAATAATAATGAATTAAGTAACATTTATGACAACCTGAGTCAGCCGGGGGTTTGAACGCACGACCTACCGATCTCAGGGCGGACACTCCAACCACAAGGCCTAATAATAATAAATACAAAAAGAAAACAAGTTTTCAAACAAATTATTCCGAAATACAATCAATCCCAACAGAAAATTAGTTTTGCAAGCTAAACAGCATTGTGTGAAATCAATCAATCGAACTGTCCTCATAAGCAGCCGCCCTGCCGACACGCACACACTGTCACTAGCCCCTGTGGTGCACTTAGTTTGAAAACACAAATCTCCTGAATTTAACAGCTACATAATAAAGTTAAAGTACCAATGATTGTCACACACACACACACTAGGTGTGGCGAAATTACTCTGCATTTGACCCATCCCCATGTTCACCCCCTGGGAGGTGAGGGGAGCAGTGAGCAGCAGCGGTGGCCGCGCTCGGCAATCGTTTTTGGTGATTTAACCCCCAATTCCAACCCTTGATGCTGAGTGCCAAGCAGGGAGGTAATAGGTCCCATTTTTATAGTCTTCGGTATGACTCGGCCGGGGTTTGAACTCACGACTCACCGATCTCAGGGCGGACACTCTAACCACTAGGCCACTGAGCAGGTTATTCATATTGTTATTCATATTATATTGATAATACTGTATCAATGTTAAGTGTATAGGACCATAAAGTGTACACACCCCTTCACACGTGCTGGACCAAAGACTTTTTATGATATAAAATACAGAAAAAAGGTAATTGAGATGTTCTTCGGAGGGACTGGTCACACTTCTAATTAGCTTCACAGCTGCGGCGATAAATGACTCCCTTCAATTTTCTTTAATCAGATGCTTGGGCACAAAGGCTCTCAGATAAGGACTCTTGCAAAGACGTGGCTGTGCGCGACGTGCGGTACGGCGGGCGCTTATTAGCGCTCGTCCATAGGTTTCCTGAGGACACGAGATTGCAGCCTCATTGGAACATACGTCACCCTAAATAGACGGGAGGAGCGAGCATGTGGCCACTTGTCATTGGCGTACATCCTCAAATGTTTACACCATTAGGAGGCTCGCGAGGCTGCAGACTGTTGTTGTTTTTTTGTTGCCTCCAGCAAACGCTCTTCCACTCCATCCGGGGAGTGATGAGCCCTGCCGCCCAGATTGAGGTGAGACAAGGGTTGGTCTCCTGCCTCCAGCACCATCTGCTCCGACGGGCCAATTTTAGATGCGCTGAATAGACAACACTGGACACAAAGCACGGGCATCTGTGCAGATGAGCGAGCGCTTTCATGCTATCATCTTAGAAGAGGGCTATTCAACTCAAATCTGGCCCGGGAGTGACACCCTACCTGGCCCCCTCAGCGTACAATTTTCCGGGAGACTCGCGAATTTCAGTGCCTCTCCCGAAAAACAACCATTGTCCCGAATTTCTCCCGATTTCCAGCCGGACTTAAGGCACGCCGTGCGGACCGGAGTGAGGACAGCCTGTCGTCACGACCGTGTAGTGTTCTGTGGTTACTTTTTGCCTGGCCAACGGTTTGCGTTGTATTGCGCGCACCCTGACGGCAAGTGTGGGAGTCTGTTCTGAAGTATGAAGTAAAGAGACGTAACTTCGTCACCTCGCCTGGTTATTGACTCCAACCCAGAATATTACGCTGCCCATACCTATGCTCCTTCAAAGGCTGTGCTACTGGCTGCAAAGCATCGCACTTTCAAATACAACAATGAGTAGAGGAGTGTTATGTGTGTATTAGGGCTGCAACTAACGATTAATTTGATAGTCGATTAATCTGTCGATTATTACTTCAATTAATCGATTAATAATCGGAAAAAAGAGACAAACTACATTTCTATCCTATCCAGTATTTTATTGGGAAAAAAACCAGCATACTGGCACCATACTTATTTTGATTATTGTTTCTCAGCTGTTTGTAAATGTTGCAGCTTATAAATAAAGCTTTAACAAAAAAAACAAAAAAAAACCTCTGCGCATGCGCGTAGTATAATCGATGACTTAATTAATCGGCAACTATTTTAATAATCGATTTTAATCGATTTAATCGATTAGTTGTCGCAGCCCTAGTGTGTATATGTGTAAATAAATGAACACTGAAATTCAAGTATTTATTTTATTTATATGTATATATATATATAATAAAATACATATATATAGCTAGAATTCACTGAAAGTCAAGTATTTATTTTATTTATAAATATATACATATATATATATGAAATACTTGAATTACAGTGAATTATAGCTACAAATATACTCCTCCCCCCTTAACCCCGCCCACCCCAAACACCCCCCCCTCCCAATCTCCCAAATTTGGAGGTCTCAAGGTTGGCAAGTATGCCCCTGACCTACTCAGTGGCCTAGTGGTTAGAGCAGGGGTCACCAACCTTTTTGAAACCAAGAGCTACTTCTTGGGTACTGATTAATGCGAAGGGCTACCAGTTAGATACACACTTAAATAAATTGCCAGAAATAGCCAATTTGCTCAATTTACCTTTAACTCTATGTTATTATTAATAATTAATGATATTTATCATTGTGGAAACACTGATCATCTTAATGATTTCTCACAATAAATATATATAGAAACAGATAAATATCAATATGCAACACTTTATTTTTATATTTTCTCTAAGTGCACATTTTTCAAATTGAACATTTTCAAATGATCACTTCTAAGACAGTCTTGTGAAATCTCAATATCCCATTTTAACTAGCTAACCACTAACATTTTTTAACAAATCATGAATTACTTTGCACCATGTTTGTACAAATAACTCATGTAAAATATAAAAGTCAACTCTCAAATTTTTAAATAAATCATGTCACACTTTGAACTGGACACCAAATCTGTTATCTGTTTCTTTGTCAGTTAGTGAAGACCAAGTCTTTAAAATATTTTCATGGATTTTCAAATTCTATTTGAGTTTTGTCTCTCTTAGAATTAAAAATGTCGAGCAAAGCGAAGACCAGCTTGCTAGTAAATAAATAAAATTTAAAAAATAGAGGCAGCTCACTGGTAAGTGCTGCTATTTGAGCTATTTTTAGAACAGGCCAGCGGGCTACTCATCTGGTCCTTACGGGCTACCTGGTGCCCGCGGGCACCGCGTTGGTGACCCCTGGGTTAGAGTGTCCGCCCTGAGATGGGTAGGTTGTGAGTTCAAACCCCGGGCCGAGTCATACCAAATAACTATAAAAATGGGAGCCATTACCTCCCTGCTTGGCACTCAGCATCAAGGGTTGGAATTGGCGGTTAAATCACCAACAATGATTCCCGGGCGCGGCACCGCTGCTGCTCACTGCTCCCCTCACCTCCCAGGGGGTGATCAAGGGTGATGGGTCAAATGCAGGGAATAATTTTGCCACACCTAGTGTGTGTGTGACAATCACTGGCACTTTAACTTTTTAATTTTTAGTTCAGTTCAAAATTTGGGGGACAAACATTTATGCAGAATAAAAGTGCTCCTGATGTATAGAGCAGTGATTTTCAACCACTGTGCCGTGAGATATTGTCTGGTGTGCCCTGGGAAAGTATGCAACTTCACGTAATTGGTCCCAAAATTATTTTTTGCAAATCAATAATCATAATGTGCCGTTGTCTAGTGCCTGTGCTGTGTAGAGCTCGGCAGAGTAACCGTGTAATACTCTTCCATATCAGTAGGTGGCAGCAAGTACTTCATTGCTTTGTAGAAGTCGGAACGTGTCGAGGATGGTTTGTCGTGATCTCAATATGCAGAGCACAGCGTGCGGGTAAAAAAGGTATATAACGCTTAAAACAAAAATGAACAAAAGGCAAGTCCCGCTAGGAAAAGGCACTGAAGCATAGGGAAGGCTATGCAAAACGAAAGTAAAACTGAACTGGCTACAAAGTAAACAAACACAGAATGCTGGACGACAGCAAAGACTTACAGTGTGTGTCCGTACATGACATGACAATCAACAATGTCCCCACAAAGAAGGATAGCGTCCGCACAACTGAAATATTCTTGTTTGCCGATACAAAGCAGGTGCGGGCAATAGCACTCAAAGGAAGCTGCTACAGGAAAACACCAACAAAACAGGAAGAGCCACCAAATTAACAGCGCAAACTAAAGCACTACACACTGGAAAACAACAACAAACTAAAAAAAAAAAGACAACCTGGTGGAGTTTCATTGTTTAACGTTTCTGCTGGTGGTGTGCCTCCGGATTTTTTCAATGAAAAAAATGTGCCCCGGATTTGGCCCGCGGGCCTTGACTTTGACACTTACACTGAAAAAAGTCAGTGTTCAAAAACAAGAAAAAAATTTACAAAAAATGAGGGGTATTTTATTTGAACTAAGCAAAATTATCTGCCAATAGAACAAGAAAATTTGGCTTGTCAAGACTTTCCAAAACAAAGTAAAATTAGCTAACCTCAATGAACCCCAAAATACCTTCAAATAAGTATATTCTCACTAATAACAAGTGCACTTTTCTTGGTAGAAAAAAAATAAAAATGAGACCTTTTTGCTCAATATGTTGAAAAATATTCTTAAATGAAGTAAATGCTAGTGCCATTATCTTGACATAATGATATGCGCTCGCCATCGTGATTTTTCTTTTCATGCTTGAAGTAAGAAATGATTACTTTAAAAAAGTAGTTTTATACTCGTGAGTAAAGATGTCCGATAATATCGGACTGCCGATATTATCGGCCGATAAATGCTTTAAAATGTAATATCGGAAATGATCGGTATCGGTTTCAAAAAGTAAAATGTATGAGTTTTTAAAACGCCGCTGTACGGAGTGGTACACGGACGTAGGGAGAAGTACAGAGCAGTTGCGTCTCCCAGTCATACTTGCCAACCCTCACGATTTTCCCGGGAGACTCACGAATTTCAGTGCCCGTCCCGAACATCTCCCGGGGCAACCATTCTCCCGATTTTCACCCGATTTCCACCCAGACAACAATATTGGGGGCGTGCCTTAAAGGCACTGCCTTTGCGTGTCGGCCCAATCACATAATGTAAAGCAAGGAAGGCACACACTACATACACAAAGCCTAACCAGGCGTTCTTTTCTCTCAAGGAATTCTGAAATTAAAATCATGTCTGAAGCCCAGAACACTCTACACATTTCCCCAGTTTTAGTTTAGAGATAAGGAAAGATTGGCCTGGCCCACTAGCATCCCTCTTTATGTTTGTGAACTTTATAGTCTATACATTTAGAGTGATGTGATAATCAAACACTCTAGAAGTCTAGAATGAAAGAGTATATAAGATAATTGACAGAGTGTGTGTACCTTCAGTGCGCAGTGCCTCGTTAAAATCCAGCCGCTGTTGCTTAAGAGGTGACGTGTGTCTCTCTTTACTAGCTTCGTTGAAGCATGTTGCTTTTGTAGCTGTTTCAGCAGATTTGAATTGCTTGGATAGGATCTTTGATCTAAGACACAACTTACATTTAACTAAAATGTTATTTTCTTTGTGGTCGAAAAGTAGTGAGAATATCTCCATGTTAAGAAACTCGGCTTCACCATGACGTCTTGTTAGTTAAAACAGACACGGCCCCTCCCACACACACACACACACACACACGCACGCACACACACACACACACACCTCTTCCTTGTCGTCTCTTCTGCAGCGCTCCGATAAAACACACTCAGATCTTCTCAGTTTCTAGCCGGTACTACATAAAAAATAACGTAAAATAACGCAGTAACGCATCATGTAGTAACGGTAACTGAGTTACTGAATATAAAAAATAACGCGTTAGATTACTATTTACTACTTTGTAACGCGTTAGTCCCAACACTGTAAAACACTAACATAAAATCTGCTTAGTGAGAAGAATTATCTTATCAGACAGAAAATAAGCAAATATCACCCTTATTTGACATATTTCATCTTACTTAGATTTCACTTTTTGCAGTGTAGGCTCTGGCCCTTAGCTTTCTGGAAACGGGGCGGCCGTAACAACTTCTTTGAACATCCCCGTCTTAGCACATGCGGAGGGATGTAAGTAGGGATGATGTTCGAAACCGGTTCTCCCGGTTGTTCGATAAGAAAAGAACCGTTCGATAAGAAAAGAACCGATTCCGTGGACTCGAATCCCTTTTTGAGAACCGGTTTCCGTTATCGAGGCCACTATAGTAAAGAAAAAGAGTTGGTTCTTTATTTGAATCCCTGGGAATGAATCCCGTCCCACAAGAAATGCCCTGTGGGAAGTCTAATGACTGAGCTATGTCATTTCCTGTGATGCAAAAATAATGGACCGGAAAAAACGCCTCAAGGCATGGCTGTTCACCTATAGTGATCACAGAAACGGGTTGTTTTTGTGTTACTGTATATATTTGTTTTTCTGAAAAATCCCACTTAATATAATTTGGGTAACAAAAGTCAATATTTTTTTTTTTTTTTTTTTTAGGGGGGGTAAAAGTCAATATTTATTTATTAATTTAAAAAAAAAAGTTCTTATAAAATAAAAGTGAGCTTTTGTTAAACCAAATATTGTGGTTTTTTCCATATACAACAACCTATCTGGATTAGATAAGAGAATCGATAAGGAATCGGTTCGGTTCGATAAGAAGATTCGATAATAGGCTTGAACTCGATAATTTCTTATCAAACATCATCCCTAGATGTAAGTCACTTAAAGAATCCTCCTACAATGGATTAAAAACCCACTCAGACTCTGCAAAGGCAAATTAGAGCATTAAAATAGCCGAGCTACCTTGAATTTCTCCTCCTCTAACTCTCTGAAACCAAGACAAGATCAGAGGATCTCTGAGCCAGACTCCAAGTGAGCGGGTGTGACGCTGTAAGTAAGTGAGATCCGAGCCGGGGAGTTTCCGAGTCAGCGGACTCGACTTACAGCCTCCCTGATGGACCGCGGGTGACCCCGGGGGTGAAGACGGGGGTTTCAGTGGTCTGCTCGGTGACAGCTGATGAAGGGTGGTAGGGGCCTCATGCATAATGGAGGCCCCGGGCACACCGCGTGGCAACAACCTGACGTTGAAAGTAGTTCCCTTCTCGGTGTGGATACTGAAGGCTTACTGGAATATATACTGATGTTATGTTTGTGTGCGGGGACTGCAGCAGGAGGAGGACACACGTCTCCCCGAGGAGTTGTTGTTGTTTAGAAGCCATCAAAACGCCTCAAAGCCCTGAATACTGATGAGGGCGTCCATTTATGGGGAGCGTACAGTGTGCCAATTAAGGCCAAGCTGACTTTACAAGGGACTTCTGTCGGGCGCCTCAATCCTCAATCTTCCATTTCTCTGTCGCAGGCAATTTTCAATAAATCATTTTACATTTCTAAAATGTAGGGATATTAAATATGAAGCCTGTATTGCATCCTGACATAATGCTACAACATACACGATATTGCCAAACGTATTTGGCCACTGCGAAGGATGCATGTATGTTTAAGAGTTATTTCTCTATTCATAGCCATGTTTGAGCAGCTAGTACTTTTCCTTTGTATATTCTACCAGTCTCTCTTTGTCTTCAGATTGTCTGTTTAGTGTCTTAACCCTTGGAATGTGAAATACAACACCCACTCTTTCCTTATCAGTGTTGCGAGGGGGGTTTTCTTTGTGTGCAAAGGAGTTGGCTTTTCCGTTGGAATGCCAGATCAACTAGAGTAGCATATATGAATGTATTGGTTAAGTTGACCTCCTAAAGCTTTAGTAAAACTTGAAAATATTCCAATTCTGTCTTGATGGTCCTTCTTACTCAGCATATATGTCATCGAAAGAATTTGGGATTGACCAGAAACTTAGATTCCCTGGGAGGAAGAGCTGGTCGACGCAACACCACCCATCCAAATGATCAGAATCAAGTGTCCTAATAACTTGGAGGAATGATGGTGTGGGGTTGTTTTTCAGGAGTTGGGCTTGGATACCAAAAACATTTTGGACAATTCCACGCTCCCAAACTTGTGGGAACAGTTTGGAGCCGGCCCCCTTCCTCTTCCAACATGAAGCAAGGTCCATAAAGACGTGGATGACAGAGTCTGGCGTGGATGAACTTGACTGGCCTGCACAGAGTCCTGACCTGAACCCGATAGAACACGTTTGGGGGATGAATTGGAACGGAGACCTCACCAATGCACTTTTGGAAGAATAGTGGAAAATCCCTATATACGCACTCCGCCACCTTGTGGACAGCCTTCCCAGAAGAGTTGAAGCGGTAATAGCTGCAAAAGGTGGACCCACATCATATTGAACCCTATGGGTTAGGAATGGGATGGCACTTCAAGTTCATATTTGAGTCAAGGCAGGTGGCCAAATACTTTTGGCAATATAGTGTACAATAATTGTACTGACCCGAATGTAAGATGACCCTATATATATATATATATATATATATATATATATATATATATATATATATATATATATATATATATATATATATATATATATATATATGTCTTAATTAGATTATCCAAAAAAATAGTGCTCGATACCGCGGTAGAGCGTAATATGTATGTGTGGGAAAAAATCACAAGACTATTTAATCTCTACAGGCCTGTTTCATGAGGGTTTCCTCAATCATCAGGAGATTTTTTTTCTTTTCTTTTTTCTGATGATTGAGGAAACCCTCATGAAACAGGCCTGTAGAGATGAAATAGTCTTGTGATTTTTTCCCACACATACATATATATATATATATATATATATATATATATATATATATATATATATATATATATATATATATATATATATATATATATATATATATATATATATATATATATATATATATATATATATATATATATACAACCTCTTTTCATCATGGCTTTTTTTTTTTTTAACATTTTTTGAGGCAAAATTAAAAACAAAAATATCAGGAAAATAACAAAATTAAATTTTTCAGCTGTTTGATAATTATTACCGTATTTTTCGGACTATAAGGCGCACTTAAAATCCTTTCATTTTCTCAAAAATCGACAGTGCGCCTTATAGCCTGGTGCGCCTAATGGACGGAATAATTCAGGTTGTGCTTACCGACCTCAAAGCAATTTTATTTGGTACATGGTGTAATGATAAGTGTGACCAGTAGATGGCAGTCACACATAAGAGATATGTGTAGACTGCAATGTGACGCCAGTAAACAACACCAAAACTTGAAATGTTCCATTGAAAATAAAGAACATTACACACGGCGCTCAAAAATCTATCACAATGTTTTTAGTAGGACTTTGAAGCCACACCGCTTGATGGATTGTCGGCCCGTTACGGCTACTGTAGTCAGAGATACAAGTATTACTATGGTGTGTGTGTATAAGGAGTGCAAAACGGCACCTATTAGCAGACATATTATCTGCTGTTTTCTTTTGCACTATTATGCAAAAGCAACTTTTTTTACCTTCTGGTACCTGCTGATGTGTATTTGGGATCTGCATAAGTCCTGAAAATTTGCGCACTGTAGTCCGTGCCGATGCCGTAGTCGCTAAAATTCTTCTTGTTATGTGACATTCATCCTCCACTGTTGCCATTTCTAATATAAAGTAGTGTAAAGTTCTTACTTTTATCTGTCAGTAAACTCGCCATGAAAACACTAAAACATACCGGTGTAGTGAGTTTACATTATTCACCCAAGGAACTTTAGTTATTAGAGAGTTCCGGTCGGACGTTTTTTTCACGGGACACATTTCCGGCCTCGTTGTAGTAAATTTTTTAGTTTTTTTGTCATAAAGAAATACAATCATGTGTGCTTACGGACTGTATCCCTGCAGACTGTATTGATTTATATTGATATATAATGTATATATTGTGTTTTTTATGTTGATTTAATTTAAAAAAAAAAAAATAATAATAATTTATTTTTTTAATTTCTTGTGCGGCCGTGGCCCGGTACAAATCGGTCCACGGACCGGTACCCGGGCCGCGGTCCGGTGGTTGGGTACCACTGATGTAGACCACAAGGAAGTCTTTTACACTTACAAAAAAATATATATGATTCCTTTAATGCGCCTTATGTATGAAAATAGACCTGACTAGACCCGCTCATCGGCAGTGCGCCTTATAATCCGGTGCGCCCTATGGTCTGGAAAATACGGTATGGATCGACGACCCCCTCTTACAGTATGTGTTGTGTATGTACTGTTTTTTTGTTATATGATCCTCTCTTTAACTATTAATCTACTTCCTAATTTCCTGCTAATAGTTTCTTACTTTCTGTTGCAACACAGTTCCATCTCCACTCCTTAAAGTTTACTCAGCACTTGTTTCTTATTTTACGGATTTAAAAACCAACTCAGTGGCCGTTAGCTCATTTATTAGCATGCCTGCTCCTGCCTAACATGTTTTCTCGTCCTCCAGTGATACTTACTACTTAACCTCTAAAGGCCTTAGTGGCCACATGCGTGGACAGCACCTTTTAGCTCTTATTTCCAAAATTGTGTACACTACTGAATTGGGGTCTTATGGCCACTTATGTGGACACTTATACTGCCATCTGGTGGTGTCAGAAGAGTATAACATACAATGGAATTTGGAGAAAAAAAAGTGTAAAAATAGGAACTAGCATGTCACTACACATGAAGTACACGTTTGTGTACTTATGGACTAAGTACCAAAAGATGATTCTTAGTTTTTACTCTAATTAGGGTCCAATAAGCCCAAATAGCAAAGAGAAATACAAAAAGCATGTAAACAAACAGCTTGGGCCTGAAGAGGTTAAGATACTGGGAAATGCAGTTTATATGTAGTAATGGAGGTGGTTATTAGTAACATAGTGGAGCATCTCCACTATGCGTATGGAGACAGATAACTAAACAATAAATAAATACAATTAAAAGGCATTAATCGGTAATGGCGACCACACACTCTTTCATGAAAATCACTTGACAAATAAAGCTTAAAGAACAAAAAGAAAGTTTACACTATTTTATTTATATCCTAGTTTTTTGCAAAAAATGCTGTGAAATCACACTTTTTGTACTTTTTGACCGAAAAAAACCCTATTTTGAGCATTCCTGTGGGAGAAGTGGCTCTATGCTATCTGGGAAAAGAACAAAATGACATTTTCAATATTAATCCCCATTGAAATATACATAAGAACTGATCTATTTTATGTATCCGGCAAATTGTACGTGGCCCTTCACGGTAGATTATAATTTTACTTATTCATAAAGTCCATGTGCTGTGTTTTAGATATGGTACACTCAAGTCACTACATTCCATGTGATTTTCTCCGTCAAGTGTAAAGATATTCACTGCCATGACACGGGCTCATTTGCATAAAACCTATAGGCGCCGATTCCGAGCACCCACGTGGGATTGATGGCAACTTTCGACCTTTATAAACATTCTTGAAAGATCAATCTTGTTTTTGTTCATTTTGTGGCGAGTTTGGTACGTTTCACAACATAATAATGTCACAAATCATATAGTCTATAATTCACAAAACCTAACTGTCATAAACATGTGCCATATAGTGAACGCACACTAAACAACACTGTCATAAACATGTGCCATATAGTGAACGCACACTAAACAACACTGTCATAAACATGTGCCATATAGTGAACGCACACTAAACAACACTGTCATAAACATGTGCCATATAGTGAACGCACACTAAACAACACTGTCATAAACATGTGCCATATAGTGAAACCACACTAAACAACACTGTCATAAACATGTGCCATATAGTGAAACCACACTAAACAACACTGTCATAAACATGTGCCATATAGTGAAACCACACTAAACAACACTGTCATAAACATGTGCCATATAGTGAAACCACACTAAACAACACTGTCATAAACATGTGCCATATAGTGAAACCACACTAAACAACACTGTCATAAACATGTGCCATATAGTGAAACCACACTAAACAACACTGTCATAAACATGTGCCATATAGTGAACGCACACTAAACAACACTGTCATAAACATGTGCCATATAGTGAAACCACACTAAACATTTTTGCCTCTTTCACCTGTAATTTGACCCCTTTAAAATACTTCAAAACTCACCAAACTTCTCACACACATCGGAACTGGTGGAAATTGCGATCTAAAAAAAAAAAACGAACCACAAAACTGCTTCGCAGAGGAAAACACAGACAGAACTGCTTGTAACTTCCGGTAGGAACGTTTTAGAGACATGAAACAAAAACCTCTACGTAGGTCTCACTTAGACCTACATTTCATAGATTGACATCCTTCAGCAAAAATCAACAGGAAGTTTGATATCCCCACTTCAAAACAATTTTTTTTTTAAAAGCGGTCACCAAACATCAAACATTATCTCCTCTGAGCGCGTTTGTCGTTTCGGCTTCAAACTACTACAGGAGAGAGATTGAACACTTCTGATTAAAAGTTGACGAAAGCGTTGTAATAAGTGCTATGGTTTTGATTTTACGAGCCTTCAAAGAAAAGAACCACTGTGCCGCAGCACCTAGAAAAAAACACAGACACAACTTCCTCTAACTCCCAGTACGAATATCGTAGAGACATGCAACAAAAACCTCTATGTAGGTCTCACTCAGGACTACCACTGGACAAAAGTATTGGGACACCTAGGACTAGCACCAGCCAAAATGCGGACCCGACCAACGCTGCTTGCAGCTTTAATTAGGGTTCGCATGTACCCTGTATAAAGGAACCTATTGAAATTGTAAGGTTTATTATTATTCCGCAGCTTTGCGCACTACTTTGCCCCCCTTAACATGCTTCAAAACTCACCAAATTTTATATACACATAGAAAAACTGGGACAGCACACTTTAGTAAAAAAACCAAACCCCAAAAATCAAAATTGCGCTATAGCGCCCCCTAGGAAAAAAACAAAAACAAACTGCCCGTAACTCCCACTAAGAAGGTCGTAGAGACATGAAACAAAAACCTGTATGTGGGTCTCACTTAGACCTACAATTCATAATTTCATATCCTCGGGCAAAAACCAACAGGAAGTTGGCAATTTCCCCTTCAACACAAAAAATGACTAAAAACACTCATTTATTCCTCTTTGAGCTGTAATTTGACCCCCTTAAAATACTTCAAAACTCACCAAACTTTTTACACACATCGGGACTGGTGGAAATTGCGATCTAAAAAAAAAAACGAACCCCAAAACTTAAAATCTAAATTTTTTTGAATAAAACAGACAAAACTGCTTCTCAGAGGAAAACACAGACAAAACTGCTTGTAGAGACATAAAACAAATACCTCTATGTAGGTCTGACCTAGACCTACATTTCATAGATTGACATCCTTCAGCAAAAATCAACAGGAAGTTTGCAATCCCTCCTTCAAAACAACATTTTTGTTAAAACCAGTCACCAAACATCAAACATTATGTCCTCTGAGCGCGTTTGTCGTTTCGGCTTCAAACTACTACAGGAGAGAGATTGAACCCTTCTGATTAAAAGTTGTCGACGGCGTTTTGATACGTGCTACCGTTTTGATTTGACGAGCTTTCAAAAACCGCCTGCGCTAAAGCTGCTACTGTGCTTTTACGAGCCTTCAAAGAAAACAACCACTGTGCAGCGGCACCTAGGAAAAAACCACAGACAGCACTTCCTCTAACTCCCAGTACGAATAGCATAGAGACATGAAACAAAAAACCTCTATGTAGGTCTGACTTAGAGCTAGATTGCATACACTGACAACCTTCAGCAAAAATCAACAGGAAGTTGGCAATCACCCCTTCAAAACAAAAGTTTCATTAAAAACACTCATTTTTGCCTCTTTGAGCTGTAATTTGACCGCCTTAAAATACTTCAAAACTCACCAAACTTTTTACACACATCGGGACTGGTGGAAATTGCGATTTAATTAGGACTAGCACCTGCCAAAGATGCGGACCCGACCAACACTGCTTGCAGCTTTAATTAGGGTCCGCACAGGACCTTTTCAAAAGGAATCCCAAAGGGAGTCCTTTTGCAATGGGACGAAAGGACCCTATTAAAATTGTAATGTTTATTATTATTCTTTTTTTTTTTATTATACCGGCCGCCTCTTCGAGCAGCAATTTGACCCACTTAACATGCTCCAAAACTCACCAAATTTGACACACAAATCAGGACCTGCGAAAATTGCAAGTTAATAACAAAACCAACCCCCAAAAATAAAAATTGCGCTCTAGCGCCCCCTAGGAAAAAATAAAAACAAACTGCCTGTAACTCCCACTAGGAAGGTCGTAGAGACATGAAACAAAAACCTCTATGTAGGTCTGACTTACACCTACATTTCATAATTTTACATCCTCGGGCAAAAACCAACAGGAAGTTGTCAATTTCCCCTTCAAGACAAATTTGTACTAAAAAAACTCGTTTTTGCCTCTTTGAGCTGTAATTTGACCCCCTTAAAATACTTCAATATATAGGCGGTATAGCTCGGTTGGTAGAGCGGCCGTGCCAGCAACTTGAGGGTTGCAGGTTCGATCCCCGCTTCCGCCATCCTAGTCACTGCCGTTGTGTCCTTGGGCAAGACACTTTACCCACCTGCTCCCAGTGCCACCCACACTGGTTTGAATGTAACTTAGATATTGGCTTTCACTATGTAAAGCGCTTTGAGTCACTTGAGAAAAAGCGCTATATAAATGTAATTCACTTCACTTCACTTCACTTCAAAACTCACCAAACTTCTCACACACATCGGGACTGGTAGAAATTGCGACCTCAAAAAATAACCGAACCCCGAAACTCAAAATTGTGCTCTACAGCAATTTTTAAATAAAACAGAGAAAAAACAGCTTTTTAGAGGAAAACTCAGACAAAACTGCTTATAACTTCCGGTAGGAACGTCTTAGAGACATGAAACAAATACCTCTATGTAGGTCTCGCCTAGACGTACATTTCATAGATTGACATCCTTCAGCGAAAATCAACAGGAAGTTTGCTATTCCTCCTTCTAAACAACATTTTTGTTACAAACGGTCACCAAACATCAAACGTTATCTCCTCTGAGCGCGTTTGTCGTTTCGGCTTCAAACTGCTACAGGAGAGAGATTGAACCCTTCTGATTAAACCGTCTGTACGGATTTTTAATAAGTGCTACCGTTTTGATTTTACGAGCCTTCAAAGACCCGCAGCACTAAAGTTGCTCCGGTGCCAAAAATGACAACGAAAATGCAATTAGACCTTCTTTGGCCTCAATACACACAATACCCTATAATGACAATGTGAACTCAGACACAACTTCCTCTAACTCCCAGTACGAATATCGTAGAGACACGAAACAAAAACCTCTATGTAGGTCTCACTCAGGACTACCACTTGACAAAAGTATTGGGACACCTAGGACTAGCACCTGCCAAAATGTGGACCCGACCAACGCTGCTTGCAGCTTTAATTGTCATTGTAGTTCAAGTTCAAGTACCAATGATTGTCACACACACAATAGGTGTGGTGAAATGTGTAAATATTGGTATCGGGACAACACTACTACACACTGGCAGAAATGTAGATGGGCGCCCACGTATAGGAGTGTCCGCTTTGGACCGGCGCCAGCGTCCCTGGGAGCAATTCATTTGTCCAAAAAAAGCAACTAAGAGCACGCTGGGAACTAATTTACTTGCCGCCAGCTTCACATCTGCACTGCTGGGCTGGGAGTGAGTCGGGCAATCAACACCAACAATTGTGCTGTGTTGTGTTGTGTTGTGGACACACCGCAGTACATCACCTCAATCAGTCATGTCAGCCGTCTCGCAAGCAACCCCCACCACACCCCAACACGGCAGCCGGAAAGTGCTTACCTAGGGAGAAAAAGAGAAGAGAGGACATTAAATCAGCGGGGCATAATATTCTCGTCTTGCTTTTTAACAGATTAGTCAATCCCTCCAGCACGCGGCGCGCTTTCAACCATCTACGGTGTACCAGAAATGGAGCGAAGGGAGATTAGGCGATGTTAGAATGCAGCACAATGCACAGTGAACATCAAGTAATAACATCATTATTATTGCAGAAGGCTGACCGGTGTGTAATGTGCAGGGTAATGTCTGCTGTGATGGCGTGTGGACGTTACTTCACTTGCCGCGTTCCCCTTCATTAGACAAACAAGCTGACACTGACTCAACAGTGCCTCCCGCTCTCTGCAGTTTAGTAGCGTGCTGGGCCTCAATTGCTGCTAATTCCACACATTTTTAACTGTACTTTAACCATATTACTATTAAGGATGGGTACCGAATTCGGTACTTTTATAGGTACCAACTAGGGATGTCCAAAAATGTCGGACTGCAGTGTTTCCCACACATTCATTTATTTGTGGCGGTACGCCACGAAAGAATTACGTCCGCCACAAATATTTTTTATTTTATTTTTTTTGTCCGGTCCAGCTTCTCAGGCAAATCATATAGTTGATGTAGATGCCCATATAGGCTGTTCAGATTTACTTTACAAAAGAGAAGTGTAGGATACTTCTCTTGTTGCCTTATTTGTATTTGACCACTACTGTTTTCTGTTTATTTGTTACTGACTGTGGCAGGACACCTCTGCCTCTGTTTCACTTTATGTTGCTGGTAAATAATATGGTTGTAGTAGTAGGCTAAAGTTAAATTATTTAGTATGCAATAATTAAAGGGGCAGAGATTTAAGAGACATTTTAGCTTTTTTATTTTATAAGATATATTTTTTGTAAGAACCACAATTAATAAATATATTTCAGTGAATAACTTATTGTTCAAATCTGTATATAAATATGTACATAAAGTGTTATAATTATATTGTAAAATGGATGGATGGACGTTTAAAACAAAACTGTTATTATTAATGAGTAAGTATACATTTTTTGAGCCTTTTTAGAGAAAATCATATCATTGTAGTAAATTATGCAAATTACTCGATGATGTCATGGTGGCCACGCCCATAACCACGCCCCCACCGCCACAGGTATCTTGGCAGTTTATGGGAAACACTGGACTGCCAATATCGGCCGATAAATGCTTTTACATGTAATATCAGAAATTGTCGGTATCGGCTTCAAAATTATCGGTATTGGTTTCAAAAAGTAAAATGTATGACTTTTTAAATCGCCGCTGTGTACACGGACGTAGGGAGAAGTACAGAGCGCCACTGCCTTTGCGTGCCGGCCCAATCACATAATATCTACGGCTTTTCACACACACAAGTGAATGCAAGGCATACTTGGTCAACAGCCATACAGGTCACACTGAGGGTGGCAAGTATAAACAACTTTAACACTGTTACAAATATGCGCCACACTGTGAACCCACACCAAACAAGAATGACAAACACATTTCGGGAGAACATCCGCACCAACACGACATAAACACAACAGAACAAATACCCAGAACCCCTTGCAGCACTAACTCTTCCGGGACGCTACAATATACACCCCCCGCTACCCCCTACAAAAACCCCACTCCCCCCAACCTCTTCATGCTCTCTCAGGGAGAGCATGTCCCAAATTCCAAGCTGCTGTTTTGAGGCATGTTAAAAAAAATAATGCACTTTGTGACTTCAATAATAAATATGGCAGTGCCATGTTGGCATTTTTTTCCCATAACTTGAGTTGATTTATTTTGGAAAACCTTGTTACATTGTTTAATGCATCCAGCGGGGCATCACAACAAAATGAGGCATAATAATGTGTTAATTCCACGACTGTATATATCGGTATCGGTTGATATCGGAATCGGTAATTAAGAGTTAGACAATATCGGGATATCAGCAAAAAAGCCATTATCAGGCATCTCTAATTCCAAACATGTTTTTGTTAAATCAAAATTCTTCAATATATGCTTGACCTATAATTTGAAGGAAAGTTACCCATCAAATTGAACACAAAAAATGTAAATATATTTTAAGGCAAAAAAAAAACTGGCAGCTCAGTCGCCAGAATTTTACCGTAAAAAAAACCGTGGTTCCGTTTTTCCATTTCCAGTAAATACTGTAAAAATCACTGTGAATTTCACAGGAAAATTATGCAGACTGAGCTGCCAATTATTGACCACACAATTTGCTGATTTTTTTGGTACATACAAAAATATAATCCTAAAATTGAAAGAAATTATGTAATAATATCACGAAGCACATTATTTTACATTTATATTCAAGTGGTATTCACTGCTACAGGACAGCTATAACTGCGACGTGAACCCCAATCAAAACCAGTATAGACACTTTGTAGGGCTCAACAACAACAACAAACAACAGTTATTTCTGTATTTGTCCGTTTTTAATGAAAAGATAGTTCTGGAAGGCAGGGGTCTCCAAACTTTTATCCCAATTAGAGCTCCTTTGACAAATATGCAGATCTAAGTTGTGTTTTATCCCCACATTTTAATTGCATGTTATTTACAAAGCAGATCCCCACTCAGTGTGGTTATTGTCTTGACGCCATGTTGTGTTAATGTGCCATTAAACATAGGGCATATTGTCTGATTCAAACAGTTAAACTAAGGATTGAGGCAAGTACCGTATTCTCCAGACCATAAGGCGCACCGGATTATAAGGCGCACTGCCGATGAATGGTCTATTTTCGATCTTTTTTCATATATAAGGCGCATTAAAGGAGTCATATTGGTATTTTTTTCTAAATGTAAAAGACGGTAAAAGAGTGTTTTGTAAAGTGTGCCGTGAGATACAGTCTGGTGTGCCATGGGAGGTTATCTAATTTGGGTTAAAAATATTTTTCACAAACCAGTAATTATAGTCTGCAAATGATGTGTTGTTGTTGAGTGTCGGTGCTGTCTAGAGCTCGGCAGAGTAACCGTGTAATACTCTTCCATATCAGTAGGTGGCAGCCGGTAGCTAATTGCTTTGTAGCTGTGGGAAACAGCGGGAGGCAGGGTGCAGGTAAAAAGGTGTCTAATGCTTAAACCAAAAATAAACAAAAGGTGAGTGCCCCTAAGAAAAGGCATTGAAGCTTAGGGATGGCTATGCAGAACGAAACTAAAACTGAACTGGCTGCAAAGTAAACAAAAACAGAATGCTGGACGACAGCAAAGACTTACTGTGGAGCAAAGACGGCGTCCACAAAGTACATCCGAACATGACATGACACTCAACAATGTCCCCACAAAGGAGGATAAAAACAACTGAAATATTCTTGATTGCTAAAACAAAGTAGATGCGGGAAATATCGCTCAAAGGAAGACATGAAACCGCTACAGGAAAATACCAAAAAAAGAGAAAAAGCCACCAAAATAGGAGCGCAAGACAAGAACTAAAACACTACACACAGGAAAACAGCAAAAAAGTTTAAATAAGTCAGGGTGTGATGTGACAGGTGGTGACAGTACACCTACTTTGAGACAAGAGCTATAGTGATGCATGCTTGGTTATGCTTTAAAGTCATATCCAACAATTGCGACAACGACTTTTTACTGTCAACTGAGTTTCGTTTTTTAATGATTTCTGCTGGTGGTGTGCCTCTGCATTTTTTCAACGCAAAAAATGTACCTTGGCTCAAAAAAGGGTTATAAGGGGCACTTTACTTCAATCAATAACAGAGCAGCATCTTCTCATACGCCGGAAATGTGTCCCGTGAAAAACCGTCTCTAATAACTAAAGTTCCTTGGGTGAATAATGTCAACTCACTACACCGGTATGTTTTAGTGCTTTCATGGTGAGTTTACTGACAGATATAAGTAAGAACTTTACACTACTTTATATTAGAAATGGCAACAGTGGAGGATGAATGTCCCATAACAAGAAGATAGAGAAAAAGCAGAAGCTTATCGACTACGGTGTCGATAAGCGGAAGCGCGCAATATTTTTAAGGCCTTATGCAGATCCCAAATACAGATCAGCAGGTACCAGAAGGTAAGAAATGTTGCTTTTGCATAATATTGCAAAACAAAACGGCAGATAATATGTCTTACCTTATACACACACCATAATAATACTCCTATGTTTAATGCGCTGACAAAAAAATTAATAAATAAATAAAATAAAATAAATAAACAAATAAAAAAATTATAAAAAATAATACACTGACAATCCATCAAGCGGTGTGGCTTCATAGCTTGCCAAAGTCCTACTAAAACATTTTGAGAGATTTTTGAGCGCCGTGTGAAATGTTCTATATTTTCAATGGAACATATAAAATGTTGGTGTATACCTGAGTCATATTGCAGTCTACACGTATCTCTTATGTGTGACTGCCATCTACTGGTCACACTTATCATTTCACCATGTACCAAATAAAATAGCTTCGCGGTCAGTGAGCAAAACCAGAATTATTCCGCGCATTAGGCGCACCGGGTTATAAGGCGCACTGTCGATTTTTGAGGGGAAAACAACTATTTCAGGTGCGCCTTATAGTCCGGACAATACGGTATTCTTTGGACATGTTGGTGAGCTACTCAAAGTCAGGTGGTGATCTACTGGTAGCTGACGAGCCTTTTGAGGTTAGTGGTCCCAATGGCACTTTGGTATACACTTGGCTTTTTAAAAAAAAACATTTATTCATACTAAACTCTTCAAAAGGTACACAAAAGGGGAGGAAATGCAGTTTGTGGGAAGACTGGGTCTATTAAGAGTCCACAGCCAAATGTGAAGTGTTGTTTGCTCATTTTCAAACGACAAAGATGTCCTCCAGTTCCGGATGTTACATCACACAGCTTGATTCTTCACACCCACTTGTCTGTTCCTCTGCCTATTTGTAGCCATCTAAGTGCAGGTTCCACATAAGACCCCACCGCCAGCCCAGCGACCAGACAAACACGGCTAATAACAATGGGAGGAAGGATGCTCCGTGACTACTGAGAGGGGAATAATCGGGGATGCATGGTGAATGCGGAGAACTTGACTGAAAGGGATGTTGATCAGTCATCAGGCTTTTGGCGTACAATGGAAGGCAATGAACAAGTGGGCATTATGCAGGAGACTGCACAGACCACAAACCAGTCGAGATAACGCCCTGGTATGAAAAACTGCAAGACAGAGGCTGGGTTTAGACATTTATTGCGCACACGTTTGTGCTAAAAAAAATATATATCTGATGGTCATTTTCTATACTGAATAACTGTCACTCTGTACAAGATGTGGTCAGCCGTACGGACAACGCCTTAGGCTGCTTGACAACACTGTGGTCCAGACCAAAAACTTACGTGGTGTGCATAGTCTTTGCAGTTTGGTTCGGGTTCATACATACTAGGCAGTGTTTCCCATAAACTGCCAAGATACCAGTGGCGGTGGGGGCGTGGCTATTGGTCCACATGACATAATCGAGTAATTTGCATAATTTACTACAATGATATGATTTTCTCTAAAAAGGCTCAAAAAAATGTATTCTTACTAATTAATAATAACAGTTTTGTTTTAAACGTCCATCCATTCATCCATTTTACAATATAATGACAACACTTTATGTACATATTTATATACAGATTGGAACAATAAGTTATTCACTGAAATATATTTATGAATTGTGGTTCTTACAAAAAACATATCTTATAAAATATAAAAGCTAAAATGTCTCTTAAAGCTCTGCCCCTTTAATTAGTGCATACTAAATAATTTAACTTTAGCCTACTACTACAACCATATTATTTACCAGCAACATAAAGTGAAACAGAGGCAGAGGTGTCCTGCCACAGTCAGTAACAAATAAACAGAAAACAGTAGTGGTCAAATACTAATAAGGCAACAAGAGAAGTATCCTACACTTCTCTTTTGTAAAATAAATCTGAACAGCCTATATGGGCATCTACATCAACTGTATGATTTGCCTGAGAAGCTGGACAGGACAAAAAAAATATATATATATTTATTTTTTTATTTTTATTTATTTGTGGCGGACGTAATTCTTTCGTGGCGGGCCGCCACAAATAAATGAATGTGTGGGAAACACTGCTAGGGTTTTCCGGTATACCGGTATTAGTATAGTACCGCGATACTAACAAATCATATTAGGTACAACTGATTGCAACGAAATTGATATGAAACCGATAAAAAATGTTATTGAACAGATTTCAGAACCTTTAACATATATCAGCAACCTATCATTTCAAACAGGCAAGTTCCTAGACCAGTTTTTTTCAACCACTAGTGTGCCGTGAGATATTTTCTGGTGTGCCGTGGGAAATTATGCAACTTCACCTGATTGGTCCAAAAAAAATATATTTTGCAAATCAATAATTATAATCTGCTAATAATGTGCCGCTGTCTAGTGTCTGTGCTGTGTAGAGTTTGGCAGGGTAACCATGTAAAACTCCATGTCAGTAGGTGGCAGCAGGTAGTTTAACTGCTTTGTAGAAGCCGGAACGCATCAAGGATGGTTTGTGGTGATCCCAATATGCAGAGCACAGCGGGAGACAGCGTGCAGGTAAAAAAGGTATTTAACGCTTAAACCAAAAAAGAACAAAAGGCAAGTGCCGCTAGGAAAAAAGCACTGAAGCATAGGGATGGCTATGCAAAACAAAAGTAAAACTGAACTGGCTACAAAGTCAACAAAAACAGAATGCTGGACGACAGCAAAAACTTACAGCGTGTGGAGCAAAGACGCCGTCCACGAAGCACATCCTGTACATCAGTGGTCCCCAACCACCGGGCCGCGGACCGGTACCGGGCCGCACAAGAAATTAAAAAAAATTTAAAAAATAAAAATAAAAATAAATAATCATAATTTTTTTTTATGAAATCAACATAAAAAACACAATATATTCATTATATATCAATACAGTCTGCAGGGATACAGTCCGTAAGCACACATGATTGTGTTTATTTATGTAAAAAAAAAAAATTTTTTTTTTTAAATACTCCCCGGTCCGTGGGACAAATTTTCAAGCGTTGACCGGTCCGCAGCTACAAAAAGGTTGGGGACCACTGCCGTACATGACATGACAATCAACAATGTCCCCACAAAGACGGATCGCGTATGCACAACTTCAATAGTCTTGATTGCTAAAACAAAGCAGGTGCGAGGAATAGCACTCAAAGGAAGGCGTGAAGCTGCGACAAAACAAAACAGGAAGAGTCACCAAAATAACAGCGCAAGACAGGAGCTAAAGCACTACACCCAGGAAACAACAACAAACTCAAAATAAGGCACGGCAACCTGGTGGAGTTTCATTTTCTAACCTTTTCTGCTGGTGGTGTGCCTTTGTATTTTTTTTTATGAAACAAATGTGCCTTGGCTCAAAAAAGGTTGAGAAACACCGTCCTAGACAATATGAAAATAGCAAAAATCGTACCGATTTATAAGACTAGAGACAAGCACCAGTTTACAAACTACAGAGCTGTTTCTCTACTTCCACAATGTTCTAAAATCATTGAAAAACTGTTCGATAACAGATTAGACGAATTCATAAATAAAAACAAAACACTCACAGACAACCAATACAGAGCTAACATCTCAACATCAATGGCATTCATCGAAATAACAGAAGAGATCACAAATGCAATTGATAGTAAAAAATGTGCTGCTGCAGTGTTTAGGGATTTAACACAAGCATTTGACACAATTAATCATAACAACTTCATAAACAAATTAGAAAGGTGTGGCATCAGAGGGTTGGTCTTGAACTGGGTGAGAAGCGACTTAACCAACAGGAAGCAATACGTGAAGATAGGCGAACACACTTCTACAGAGCTGAAAATATCCGGTGGTGTACCTCAGGGATCAATTCTAGGACCAAAATTGTTCAATTTTTATACAAACCCCGTTTCCATATGAGTTGGGAAATTGTGTTAGATGTAAATATAAACGGAATACAATGATTTGCAAATCCTTTTCAACCCATATTCAGTTGAATGCACTACAAAGACAACATATTTGATGTTCAAACTCATAAACTTTATTTATTTTTTTTGCAAATAATAATCAACTTAGAATTCCATGGCTGCAACACGTGCCAAAGTAGTTGGGAAAGGGCATGTTCACCACTGTGTTGCATGGCCTTTCCTTTTAACAACACTCAGTAAAGGTTTGGGAACTGAGGAGACACATTTTTGAAGCTTCTCAGGTGGAATTATTTCCCATTCTTGCTTGATGTACAGCTTAAGTTGTTCAACAGTCCGGGGGTCTCCCTTGTGCTATTTTAGGCTTCATAATGCGCCACACATTTTCAATGGGAGACAGGTCTGGACTACAGGCAGGCCAGTCTAGTACCCGCACTCTTTTACTATGAAGCCACGTTGATGTAACACGTGGCTTGGCATTGTTTTGCTGAAATAAGCAGGGGCGTCCATGGTAACGTTGCTTGGATGGCAACATATGTTGCTCCAAAACCTGTATGTACCTTTCAGCATTAATGGTGCCTTCACAGATGTGTAAGTTACCCATGTCTTGGGCACTAATACACCCCCATACCATCACACATGCTGGCTTTTACACTTTGCGCCTAGAACAATCCGGATGGTTCTTTTCCTCTTTGGTCCTGAGGACACGACATCCACAGTTTCCAAAAACAATTTGAAATGTGGACTCGTCAGACCACAGAACACTTTTCCACTTTGTATCAGTCCATCTTAGATGAGCTCAGGCCCAGCGAAGCCCACGGCGTTTCTGGGTGTTGTTGATAACGGTTTTCGCCTTGCATAGGAGAGTTTTAACTTGCACTTACAGATGTAGCGACCAACTGTAGTTACTGACAGTGGGTTTCTGAAGTGTTCCTGAGCCCATGTGGTGATATCCTTTACACACTGATGTCGCTTGTTGATGCAGTACAGCCTGAGGGATGGAAGGTCACGGGCTTAGCCGCTTACGTGCAGTGATTTCTCCAGATTCTCTGAACCCTTTGATGATATTACGGAGCGTAGATGGTGAAATCCCTAAATTCCTTGCAATAGCTGGTTGAGAAATGTTGTTCTTAAACTGTTCAACAATTTGCTCACGCATTTGTTGACAAAGTGGTGACCCTCGCCCCATCCTTGTTTGTGAATGACTGAGCATTTCATGGAATCTACGTTTATACCCAATCATGGCACCCACCTGTTCCCAATTTACCTGCACACCTGTGGGATGTTCCAAATAAGTGTTTGATGAGCATTCCTCAACTTTATCAGTATTGATTGCCACCTTTCCCAACTTCTTTGTCACGTGTTGCTGGCATCAAATTCTAAAGTTAATGATTATTTGCACAAAAAAAAATGTTTATGTTGTCTTTGTAGCATATTCAACTGAATATGGGTTGAAAATGATTTGCAAATCATTGTATTCCGTTTATATTTACATCTAACACAATTTCCCAACTCATATGGAAACGGGGTTTGTATAAATGACATTTGTAAAGTTACAAAAGATTTAAAGTTAGTATTATTTGCGGATGACACAACAGCGTTTTGTTCAGGAGAGAACACACAGAGGCTGACAAATTAAAAAGATGGTTTAACAACAACAGACTATCTTTGAATCTCAGTAAGAGTAAAATAAAGCTATTTGGTAACAGTAGAAGAGAAAGTCAAATACAAATACAGATAGATGGAGTAAATATTGAAAGGGTAAAAGAAAACACATTTTTGGGTGTAATAATAGATGATAAAATGAACTGGAAATCTCATGTAAAAAAATATACAACATAAAGTAGCAAGAAACACGTCAATAATGAATAAAGCAAAACATGTTCTAGACCAAAAATCACTTCATATTCTCTACTGCTCACTAGTGCCACATATCTGAGTTATTGTGTAGAAATATGGGGAAATAACTACAAAAGTACACTTCATTCATTAACGGTGATACAAAAAGGATCAGTAAGAATAATACATAATGTTGGATATAGAGAACATACAAACACTTTATCTATTAAATCACAATTATTGAAATTCAACGATTTGGTGCATTTGCAAACATTAAAATGCTGTACAAAGTAAATTCTTCTCAACAAAAGAGGAGAAATATAAGCTTAGAGGAAAATCTCATTTAAAACATTTATACGCTCGTACCACACTTAAAACTCATTACAGTGGAAGTAATGGTGTTTGTTTACATTTGGGTACTTTTTAAAGGCGGTATAGTACTGAATATGATTCATTACTATCGCGGTACTATACCAATACCAAAAGGCATTAGTTTTGAATGATACCACAAATTTGGGTATCGATCCGATACCAAGTATTATTGGTCATATTCAAAGTCCTCATGTGTCCAGGGACATATTTCCTGAGTTTATAAACATAATATGATTATTTTTTTTAACGAAAGAAAACGTGATTAGGGCTGCAACTAACGATTAATTTGATAATCGATTAATCTGTCGATTATTACTTCGATTAATCGATTAATAATCGGACAAAAGAGACAAACTACATTTCTATCCCATCCAGTATTTTATTGAAAAAAAAAACAGCATACTGGCACCATACTAATTTTGATTATTGTTTCTCAGCTGTTTGTAAATGTTGCAGTTTATAAATAAAGGTTTAGTAAAAAATAAATAAAATTAAATTTAAAAAAAATTATTAAAAAAAAAAAAAAAAAAAAAAAAACCTCTGCGCATGCGCATAGCATAGATCCAACGAATCGATGACTAAATTAATCGGCAACTATTTTAATAATCGATTTTAATCGATTAGTTGTTGCAGCCCTAGTTGTGAGGCTAAAAAATATCAATGTAATTATAGTAGTATCGACTAGATACGCTCCTGTACTTGGTATCATTACAGTGAATGTTAGGTGTAGATCCACCAATGGCGTTTGTTTACATTGTGACGCCGGTGAGCGACGGTGTGTAGTGAAGCATGTTTAGCTATTCCTCGTTCAAACCCCGGCCGAGTCATACCAAAGACTATACAAATGGGAGCCATTACCTCCCTGCTTGGCACTCAGCATCAAGGGTTGGAATTGGGGGTTAAATCACCAAAAATGACTAGTAACTGTAACTAGTTACTAGTTTTCAGTAATTAACCCAACACTGCTTGAGAGTGACGAGCAACCAGTGCAGGGTTAATTTAACCCACCCATCAGTCAGCCAGGATAGGCAACATCAAAGAAAACAATGAACATTGGAGGTTGGTCATTAAAGCAGTGTTGTTTATTTGGACAGTGGGGTCACAGGTGTCTTATCCTAGCAGGGTCTTCCTCGTGTCTTGATGTTTTAAATTGGCCGAGACGAGACGGCCAGTGGAGCAGGACAGAGGTGGCCTTATACGGACAGGCCAGCTCGCACAAAGCCTGGGAGAGGCGAGACCAGAGCACTGCCGTCTAGACGGTTTACTGATAATCAATCAAAATGCATCAGTCTGTCAACAGCAAGGAGGAGGAGAAGGAGTTCAAGGTTGTCCTCCTGAGTGGCTTTCCTTCGGCGGGTAAGACCACAATCTATTTTCTACACGCTATGGACGGACAGAACTTCTCTCCAAGGGGAGTGGAGTTTACGTATTGTGTTTACCGGGGAAATAAGATGAAGTATAAATTCTACAGATGTCCAATAATGTCTTTTTTGCCGATATCCGGATATTGTCCAACTCTTAATTACAGATTCCGATATATACAGTCGTGGAATGAACACATTATTATGTCTAATTTTGTTGTGATGCCCCGCTGGATGCATTAAACAATGTAACAAGGTTTTCCAAAATAAATCAACTCCAGTTATGGAAAAAAATGCCAACATGGCACTGCCATATTTATTATTGAAGTCACAAAGTGCATTATTTTTTTTTAACATGCCTCAAAACAGCAGCTTGGAATTTGGGACATGCTCTCCCTGAGAGAGCATGAGGAGGTTGTGGTGGGCGGGGTTGGGGGGGCGGGGTTTCTACAATAGGGGGTAGCGGAGGGTGTATATTGTAGCGTCCCGGAAGAGTTAGTGCTGCAAGGGGTTCTGGGTATTTGTTCTGTTGTGTTACGGTGCGGATGTTCTCCCGAAATGTGTTTGTCATTCTTGTTGGGTGTGGGTTCACAGTGTGGCGCATATTTGTAGCAGTGTTAAAGTTGTTTATACGGCCACCCTCAGTGTGACCTGTATGGCTGTTGACCAAGTATGCCTTGCATTCACTTGTGTGTGTGAAAAGCCGTAGGTATCACGTGACTGGGCCGGCACGCAAAGGCCTTTAAAGGCCTACTGAAATGATTTTTTTTTATTTAAACGGGGATAGCAGATCCATTCTATGTGTCATACTTGATCATTTCGCGATATTGCCATATTTTTGCTGAAAGGATTTAGTAGAGAACATCGACGATAAAGTTCACAACTTTTGCTCGCTGATAAAAAAAGCTTTGCCCCTACCGGAAGTAGCGTGACGTATTCGGTTGTTCGCTTCCTCATATTTTCCTATTTTTTTCAACGCAGCTAGAGCGATTCGGACCAAGAAAGCGACGATTACCCCATTAATTTGAGCGAGGTTGAAAGATTTGTGGATGAGGAACGTTAGAGTGAAGGACTAGAATGCAGTGCAAGACATATATTTTTTCGCTCTGACTGTAACTTAGGTACAAGCTGGCTCATTGGATTCCACACTCTCCTTTTTCTATTGTGGATCACGGATTTGTATTTTAAACCACCTCGGATACTATATCCTCTTGAAAATGAGAGTCGAGAACGCAAAATGGACATTCACAGTGACTTTTATCTCCACGACAATACATCAGCGAAGCTCTTTAGCTACTGAGCTAACGTGATAGCATCTGGCTCAAATGCAGATAGAAACAAAATAAATAAATCCCTGACTGGAAGGATAGACAGAAGATCAACAATACTATTAAACCATGGACATGTAACTACACGGTTAATAATTCTCAGCCTGGCAAAGCTTAACAATGCTGTTGCTAACGACGCTGAAGCTAACTTAGCAACTTAGCAACCGGACCTCACAGAGCTATGATAAAACATTAGCGCTCCACCTACGCCAGCCAGCCCTCATTTGCTCATCAACACCCGTGCTCACCTGCGTTCCAGCGATCGACGGCGCGACGAAAGACTTCACCCGATCACAGATGTGGTTGGCGGCTAGCGTCGGCTAGCGCGTCTGCTATCCAAGTAAGTCCTCCTTGTTGTGTTGCTACAGCCAGCCGCTAATACACCGATCCCACCTACAACTTTCTTCTTTGCAGTCTCCATTGTTCATTAAACAAATTGCAAAAGATTCACCAACACAGATGTCCAGAATACTGTGGAATTATGAAATGAAAACAGAGCTTTTTTGTATTGTATTCAATGGGGTCCGAATACTTCCGTATCAACCGTTAACGTCACGCGCATACGTCATCATATCTAGACGTTTTCAACCGGGAGTGTGGCGGGAAATTTAAAATGTCACTTTATAAGTTAACCCGGCCGTATTGGCATGTGTTGCAATGTTAAGATTTCATCATTGATATATAAACTATCAGACTGCGTGGTCGCTAGTAGTGGCTTTCAGTAGGCCTTTAAGTGCCTTTAAGGTTTATTGGCGCTCTGTACTTCTCCCTACGTCCGTGTACCACTCCGTACAGCGGCGTTTTAAAAAGTCATACATTTTACTTTTTGAAACCGATACAGATAATTTCCGATATTACACTTTAAAGCATTTATCGGCCGAATATATCGGCAGTCCGAGCACGAAGAGAGGGTCGAGCGTTGGAACAGAAGGAAGCTGTGACTTGACGCTGCAAATGTGGAATTTGGAGCCAAGCTATGCCAACATAAATGGCGTGCTTAACCAAAATCAACTGTGAAAAAAAA
This sequence comes from Entelurus aequoreus, assembly GCF_033978785.1. Classification (NCBI taxonomy): domain Eukaryota; kingdom Metazoa; phylum Chordata; class Actinopteri; order Syngnathiformes; family Syngnathidae; genus Entelurus; species Entelurus aequoreus. The sequence goes on from NC_084740.1 coordinate 6,426,940, forward strand.
CTTTCTCGGCCAACTTGACCAAACAGACAACTGTCCATCGAGCGAGTCACTACAGTATCATGACACATGCAGCACTTCACAGTCTTATTTAGACTTTTCTAGGGAAAACAACACGCAGTCGGATGTTTGGGTCAAAACGGCACACACTCGGTTCTGAACCCATGACTTTTGCTCCTTGCTCAATGTTGTCAATCCACAGCATAAACATGTACAATCAGCCTGTGTATCAAATAGATTTGAGAAGGAAACACCAGCGTAAAAGAGAATAACTTCATGAAAGAGAGAGAGAGACAAGGGCATATAAACAATACAGAGCAGAGCAAACAACTCGATGGCAGGCACCTTGTTTTGGCCGAGTCTGCTGCATTTTTAAGCAACCACAGCAGCTTTATTCAACGAAAAAGGGCTCCTCTTAAAATAGTTGGGGGTGGTTTGCCCTGTGGATTGTATCAAGTGTCATCTGGGTCCGGTAAACAGAAACACAGGGGCGACACTTTGTGGGTGTACATGTCGAAAGTATTAGTAAAAATAGGTGTGGGCTTTACAAGTGGAAAAGCTCAAGTAGTTGGCAATGTCACTGTGGGGGGAGGTGCAGTCAGCGCTACCTGTAGGAGGGAAAGTCACCGCCGCTGTCCATGGTACTGAGGACGAGCACCAGCGGGCAGGGGCTGACGGCGAGACACAGCCGGCAGGTGGTTCGATTTCACAGGTGGTACGTGTTAATCTGATCATCTGTTGTCTTTAACAGTAAGCGGCCGGGAGCAGAGCGAGAGAGAGAGGATTGGGAGTGACGGCAACGTCACGACATGCCCAACAACATTTGGAACAATCTTGTGAAAACCATTGAAACTTTGTTAAACCCGCACGCTTGGCTCTTGTGCCGTGTCTACAGTGGAGCTGCTAGGAAGCCACTTCCACAGTCACTTTGCAAAGAAACACTTCCAATAACAGGACTGAGTATAACAATACCAAATTAAGTTAGGAACTACAGTATGTGTGGAAGTTGTTGTTGACTGACTTGAAACCAAATGAGGCAAAATAGAGTATGCTACTTCTACTACTCTCAAATAAAAGAAGTACAACATGACGTCAGTATTAGGAAGGTGAGATAAGTCCTTGAGCAGTGTTTCCCACACATTCATTTATTTGTGGCGGCCCGCCACGAAAGAATTACGTCCGCCACAAATAAAAAATTTTTTTTTTTTTTTGTCCTGTCCAGCGTCACAGGCAAATCATATAGTTGATGTAGATGCCCATATCGGCTGTTTTGTCATTTATTTGTGGCGGCCCGCCACAAAAGAATTACATCCGCCACAAATAAAAAAATTGTTTTGTTTTTTTTGTTTGTTTTTTTTGTCCTGTCCAGCTTCACAGGCAAATCATATAGTTGATGTAGATGCCCATATCGGCTGTTTTTTCATTTATTTGTGGCGGCCCGCCACGAAAGAATTACGTCCGCCACAAATAATTATTATTATTATTATTATTTTTTTTTTTTTTTTTGTCCTGTCCAGCGTCACAGGCAAATCATATAGTTGATGTAGATGCCCATATCGGCTGTTTTGTCATTTATTTGTGGCGGCCCGCCACGAAAGAATTACGTCCGCCACAAATAAAATTTTTGTTTTTTTTTGTTTTTTTTGTCCTGTCCAGCTTCACAGGCAAATCATATAGTTGATGTAGATGCCCATATCGGCTGTTTTTTCATTTATTTGTGCCGGCCCGCCACGAAAGAATTACGTCCGCCACAAATAAAAAATAAAAAAATTGTTGTTTTTTTTTTTGTCCTGTCCAGCGTCACAGGCAAATCATATAGTTGATGTAGATGCCCATATCGGCTGTTTTGTCATTTATTTGTGGCGGCCCGCCACGAAAGAATTACGTCCGCCACAAACAAAAAAATGTATTTATTTATTTATTTTTTTTGTCCTGTCCAGCTTCACAGGCAAATCATATAGTTGATGTAGATGCCCATATCGGCTGTTTTTTCATTTATTTGTGGCGGCCCGCCACGAAAGAATTACGTCCGCCACAAATAAAAAATAATTTTTTTTTTTTTTTTTTTTTTTTGTCCTGTCCAGCGTCACAGGCAAATCATATAGTTGATGTAGATGCCCATATCGGCTGTTTTGTCATTTATTTGTGGCGGCCCGCCACGAAAGAATTACGTCCGCCACAAACAAAAAAATTTATTTATTTATTTATTTTTTTTGTCCTGTCCAGCTTCACAGGCAAATCATATAGTTGATGTAGATGCCCATATAGGCTGTTCAGATTTATTTTACAAAAGAGAAGTGTAGGATACTTCTCTTGTTGCTTTATTTGTATTTGACTTTATTAAATGTATTTATATTAGAAACACAACATGTGTATATAACAAAGGGTGCAAAGTCTGCAGGCAGTAGGAAACACATGGTTAAGTGTAGGGAGTAAAACTGATGGCAGTCTAAAGTTCAAGATTTTTGGAGCTCTTTGTTCAGTGGATCAGATGTTTGATGAAGCTCTGTGTCTATCTACCACCACTACTGTTTTCTGTTTATTTGTTACTGACTGTGGCAGGACACCTCTGCCTCTGTTTCACTTTATGTTGCTGGTAAATAATATGGTTGTAATAGTAGGCTAAAGTTAAATTATTTAGTATGCACTAATTAAAGGGGCAGAGCTTTGAGACATTTTAGCTTTTATATTTTATAAGATATATTTTTTGTAAGAACCACAATTAATAAATATATTTCAGTGAATAACTTATTGTTCAAATCTGTACATAAATATGTACATAAAGTGTTGTAATTATATTGTAAAATGGATGGATGGATGGACGTTTAAAACAAAACTGTTATTAATTAGTAAGTATACATTTTTTGAGCCTTTTTAGAGAAAATCATATCATTGTAGTACATTATGCAAATTACTCGATGATGTCATGGTGACCACGCTCATAGCCACGCCCATAGCCACGCCCCCACCGCCACAGGTATCTTGGCAGTTTATGGGAAACACTGCTTGAGGAATTCCGCTATAACTCTTCCAGGTCAGCATGAGTCTGGCATGGGGAAAGGAGTTCAGAACATTCACAAAGAAATTCTCAATCCTATTTTAAAAATAACAACAACAAAAATCAATGCGTACAGAATACCCTTCTTTGATGTTTAGACAGTAATGTGACTGCCCTGGTTTCTGCAGTGGTCCAGTAAATGTCCCACTTTCATGAAAAAGAAGAAACGCTACACAACATTGTTTGTGGTAATGACTAGTTCTGCAGGAAAATGCATTATTTAAATAAAAATAAAAATAAAATGTTTAATCACACTTTTCTGTGTTCGCATTTTGCCACAAAGACTTTGCTTATCAGCGAAGCACTTTAAAGGAGACCTATGATGATGTTAATCACCATTTTAAAACAAATCCTTGAGGTCTACATAATATGTATTTGATATGTTTTGGTGTAAATGTTGCTCCAAAGTCACTTTTACACATTTTTGGAGTCTGTCTGGAGGCGCTCCCAGATTGCAAATGAAACCACGCCCTGCCCTCTCCAAAAGTATCAATATTTATTAGAGATGTCATTATCGGCCGATATATGCGTTAAAATGTAATATCGGAAATTATCGGTATCGTTTTTTTTATTATCGGTAGCAGGTTTTTTGGTTTTTTTTTTTGTGTTTTTTTAATTAAATCAACATAAAAAACACAAGGTACACTTACAATTAGTGCACCAACCCAAAAAACCTCCCTCCCCCATTTACACTCATTCACACAAAAGGGTTGTTTCTTTCTGTTATTAATATTCTGGTTCCTACATTATATATCAATATATATCAATACAGTCTGCAAGGGATACAGTCCGTAAGCACACATGATTGTGCGTGCTGCTGGTCAACTAATAGTACTAACCTTTAACAGTTAATTTTACTCATTTTCATTCATTACTAGTTTCTATGTAACTGTTTTTATATTGTTGTACTTTCTTTATTATTCAAGAAAACGTTTTTAATTTATTTATCTTATTTTACTAATTTTTTAAAAAAGTACCTTATCTTCACCATACATGGTTGTCCAAATTAGGCATAATAATGTGTTAATTCCACGACTGTATATATCGGTTGATATCGGTATCGGTAATTAAAGAGTTGGACAATATCGGAATATCGGATATCGGCAAAAAGCCATTATCGGACATCCCTAATATTTATCTTTTGGTGTGAATATATATCTTGATGTCGTCACATCTATTTTATTTTCCAGACACAGTGAAAAATAAATGTATACAAAAAAATAAAATAAAGACAAGATAGCTAATTAATTTGGGCCGATAACAGATGTTCCTAGTCCTACAAATGATTGCTGATAAACAACATTATTTATTATTATTTATTATTTTGAGACCAAATGAAGTACTGATGTAATCCTGGTATATAGTATTACCAAGCAATCCTTTAATCCTAATTGGTATTTTTACAATTGTAATTAGAAGGTCAAGAAAGGTTGATTATCTCAAAGAAGTAAACAAGCAACAATAGTTGCCCTTCAATAAGATATATATATATATATATATATATATATATATATATATATATATATATATATATATATATATATATATATATATATATATATATATATATATATATATATATACACACAGAACTGGGTTGAGTTTTTCCTTGCCCTTATGTGGGATCTGAACCGAGGATGTCGTTGTGGCTTGTGCAGCCCATTGAGACACTCGTGATTTAGGGCTATATGAGTAAACATTGATTGATTGATTGGTTGATTTTGAAAATGGCAACTTTGATACATCCATCCAACCATTTTCTACCGCGTGTCCCTTTCGGGGTCGCTGGAGCCAATCTCAGCTGCATTCGGGCGGAAGGCGGGGTACACCCTGGACAAGTCGCCACCTCATCACAGGGCCAACACAGACAGACAACATTCACAAGCTAGGGCCAATTTAGTGTTGCCAATCAACCTATCCCCAGGTGCATGTCTGTTTGGGATACTTTGATACAAACAAAGAAAAAGTTGAACTCCGTCTTGCGTAAAGAGCCCCTAAGTGTTGGCAAGTTGAACAAAACCAACCAACCCCCTCAGCGTTTGCCTTGTTCCCACCTTTCTAAGGGATCGTCGCAAGTTGGCTGACCCGTCAACCATCCTGTTCTGTCTCCCGGTAATGTATGTCTGCTCTCAAATTCGGGGGCTTAATAAAGTAAACGAATGAAAACCAATCATGGAATTTTCAAATAAAGATTGGTGGGTGGGCACGGGCACACAAAGAGATATTGTTCTTGGCAACCGTGTTCTATTCATTCATCATTGACGTAAAGGTAATAGGACTTCAGAGCTGTGCTAATGACCAACGACAGGCTCTCTGTAAAATAGATGAAAGGTGTGCCATTATGGGGTGGACTCATGAGAGGAGAGGCCATGCGGCTAATGACTCATTAGAGACATCTATAGCCAGACAGGCTGAGAGCCAAAAGGCCAGGAGTCCTTTTTAAAGACTCAATACCCCAGCTGACACTAATTGTAGCCGTCAGGATAGCATGGATTTCCATCGCACATTGTCTGCTCCCTCGACACGTCTTGGCATGAACCTTACCCAAGAGTGGCCATGCTCACCGAGCCCTTCTCGTTCCAAAAGAGTTGATGCACAACAGCTTGACCGTCATATTCGCCGTAAAAACCAGCGAGCGCCTTGGCACATCTGCGACGAGCGGCAAACAGAATACCGAATAGCGGGAGGAATGTGCCTGAAACCCGACGTGGGAGTCGTTATCACTCTCCCTTACGCGGCGTTGGACTCGCACACGTGTCGGAGTCGAGGCCTCTCTCACTCGGACAGATGTCGGGATGTTTTATGGACACCCCGGTCACTTAATGGGATTCACTTTCAGAACAGAAACGAGAACTTTTTCCCCTCACCTTTGTTACGGCACTCACACATGACGCATGAGGCTTTCCAGAAAAAAACTACATTAGAGCGCATAGGCGCCCATCTACGTTTCTGCCAGTGGGTGCTCGGTGTGTACCAATATTTCGGTACTTTTCGGTACTTTTCTAAATAAAGGGGACCACAAAAAATTTCATTATTGGCTTTATTTTAACAAAAAAAATCTTACGGCCATTAAATATTAGGGATGTCCGATAATGGCTTTTTGCCGATATCCGATATTCCGATATTGTCCAACTCTTTAATTACCGATACCGATATCAACCGATATATGCAGTCGTGGAATTAACACATTATTATGCCTAATTTGGACAACCAGGTATGGTGAACATAAGGTATTTTTTTTAAAAATTAGTAAAATAAGACAAAATTAAAAACATTTTCTTGAATAATAAAGAAAGTACAACAATATAAAAACAGTTACATAGAAACTAGTAATGAATGAAAATTAGTAAAATTAACTGTTAAAGGTTAGTACTATTAGTGGAGCAGCAGCACGCACAATCATGTGTGCTTACGGACTGTATCCCTTGCAGACTGTATTGATATATATTGATATATAATGTAGGAACCAGAATATTAATAACAGAAAGAAACAACCCTTTTGTGTGAATGAGTGTAAATGGGGGAGGGAGGTTTTTTGGGTTGGTGCACTAATTGTAAGTGTATCTTGTGTTTTTTATGTTGATTTAATTAAAAAAAATTAAAAAAATTACATTTTAACGCATATATCGGCATCGACATCTCTATTAAATATGTTTATTATTGCAAGTTTGTCCTTAAATAAAATAGTGAACATACTAGACAACTTGTCTTTTAGTAGTAAGTAAACAAACAAAGGCTCATAATTTAGTCTGCTGACGTATGCAGTAACATATTGTGTCATTTATACACCTATTATTTTGTCCACATTATTAAGGACAAGTGGTAGAAAATGAATTATTAATCTACTTGTTCATTTACTGTTAATATCTGCTTACTTTCTATTTTAACATCTTCTATCTACACTTCTGTTAAAATGTAATAATCACTTATTCTTCTGTTGTTTGGATACTTTACATTAGTTTTGGATGATACCACAAATTTGGGTATCAATCGGATACCAAGTAGTTACAGGATGATACATTGCTCTTATTCAAAGTCTTCATGTGTCCAGGGATGTATTTCCTGCGTTTATAATTAGAGATGTCTGATAATATCGGAATGCCAATATTATTGGCCGATAAATGCTTTAAAATGTAATATCGTAAATTATCGGTATCGTTTTTTTAAAAATTAAATCAACATAAAAAACACAAGATACACTTACAATTAGTGCACTAAACTAACCCAAAAAACCTCCCTCCCCCATTTACACTCATTCACACAAAAGGGTTGTTTCTTTCTGTTATTAATATTCTGCTTCCTACATTATATATCAATATATATCAATACAGTCTGCAAGGGATACAGTCCGTAAGCACACATGATTGTGCGTGCTGCTGGTCCACTAATAGTACTAACCTTTAACAGTTAATTTTACTAATTGTCATTAATTACTAGTTTCTATGTAACTGTTTTTATATTGTTAGGGTCCGCATGTACCCTGTAAAAAGGACTCCCCCAGGGAGTCCTTTGTACTGGTTACAAAGGAACCTATTGAAATTGTAATGTTTATTATTATTATTATTATTCTTTCTTCCGCTCCGTTGCGCACTACTTTGCCCCCCTTAACATACTTCAAAACTCACCAAATTTTTTGCACACATCCAAAAAGTGTGCCAGATGAAGTTATTCAATAATCAAACCCAAAAAATCAACATTGCTCTCTAGCGCCCCCTAGGAAAAAAAAAAAACAAACTGCCTGTAACTCCCACTAGGAAGGTCGTAGAGACATGAAACAAAAACCTGTATGTAGGTCTGCTCTAGACCTACAACTCATAATGACACATTCTCGGGCGAAAATCAACAGGAAATTGGCAATTTACCATTTTTGACAAAAATGTCCTAAAAACACTGTTTTTTACATCTTTGACCTCTAATTTGACCCCCTTAAAATACTTCAAAACTCACCAAACTTCTCACACACATCGGGACTGGTAGAAATTGCGCTCTCAAAAAATAACCGAACCCCGAAACTCAAAATTGTGCTCTACAGCAATTTTTTTATAAAACTGACAAAAAACTGCTCCTCAGAGGAAAACTCTGACAAAACTGCTTGTAACTTCCGGTAGGAACGTCGTAGAGACATGAAAAAAATACCTCTACGTAGGTCTCATTTAGACCTACATTTCATACATTGACACCCTTCAGCAAAAATCAACAGGAAGTTTGTTATCTCCATTTCAAAACAACATTTTTGTACCAAACGGTCACCAAACATCAAACATTATCTCCTCTGAGCGCGTTTGTCGTTTTGGCTTCAAACTGCTACAGGAGAGAGATTGAACCCTTCTGATTAAAAGTTCACGACGGCGTTGAGATTAGTGCTACCGTTTTGATTTTACGAGCCTTCAAAGACCCGCAGCACTAAAGTTGCTACGGTGCCAAAAATGACAACGAAACTGCGATTAGACCTTCTTTGGCCTCAATACACACAATACCCTATAATGACAATGTGAACTCAGACACAACTTCCTCTAACTCCCAGTACCAATATCGTAGAGACACGAAACAAAAACCTCTATGTAGGTCTCACTCAGGACTACCACTGGACAAAAGTATTGGACACCTAGGACTAGCACCTGCCAGAAGGCGGACCCGACCAATGCTGCTTGCAGCTTTAATTTTACTTTCTTATTTATTCAAGAAAATGTTTTTGATTTATTTATCTTATTTTATTTTGTTAATTTTTTTAAAAAGGACCTTATCTTCACCATACCTGGTTGTCCAAATTAGGCATAATAATGTGTCAATTCCACGACTGTATATATCGGTATCGGTTGATATCAGCATCTGTAATTAAAGAGTTGGACAATATCGGAATATCGGATGTCGGCAAAAAGCCATTATCGGACATCCCTATTTATAAACATAATATACTTTTTTTTTAAACGAAATAAGATTTTGGGATGTAAAAAAATATCAATGTAATCATAGTAGTATCGACTAGAATAAAATAGAATAGAGTTTTATTGTCATTATTAATCTACTTGTTCATTTACATATATAGATACCGATATATACATTATATATCGGTATCGGTTGATATCGGTATCGGTTGATATCAGTATCTGTAATTAAAGAGTTGGACAATATCGGAATATCGGATATCGGCAAAAAGCCATTATCGGACATCCCTATTTATAAACATAATATACTTTTTTTTTTAAACGAAATAAGATTTTGGGATGTTAAAAAATATCAATGTAATCATAGTAGTATCGACTAGAATAAAATAGAATAGAGTTTTATTGTCATATGTCACATATATGATTGATTGATTGATTGATTGATAGTGGTTAGAGTGTCCGCCCTGAGATCGGTAGGTTGTGAGTAGAAATGTCCGATAATATTGGACTGCCGATAAATGCTTTAAAATGTAATATCGGAAATTATCGGTATCGCTTTCAAAAAGTAAAATGTATGATTTTTTAAAACGCCGCTGTGTACACGGACGTAGGGAGAAGTACAGAGTGCCAATAAACTAGGGGTGCAACTAACGATTAATTTGATAATCGATTAATCTGTCGATTATTACTTCGATTAATCGATTAATAATCGGATAAAAGAGACAAACTAAATTTCTATCCTTTCCGGTATTTTATTGAAAAAAAACAGCATACTGGCACCATACTTATTTTGATTATTGTTTCTCAGCTGTTTGTACATGTTGCAGTTTATAAATAAAGGTTTATTTTAAAAAATATATATAAAAAAAATATATATATATATTTTTAAAAACAAAAAATAAAAATTGCCTCTGCGCATGCGCATAGCATAGATCCAACGAATCGATGACTAAATTAATCGCCAACTATTTTGTATAATCGATTTTAATCGATTTAATCGATTAGTTGTTGCAGCCCTACAATAAACCTTAAAGGCACTGCCTTTGCGTGCCGGCCCAATCACATAATATCTACCGCTTTATGTGATATTAACCTGTATGGTCAACAGCCATACAGGTCACACTGAGGGTGACCGTATAAACAACTTTAACACTGTTACAAATATGCGCCACACTGTGAACCCACACCAAACAAGAATGACAAACACATTTCGGGAGAACATCCGCACCGTAACACAACATAAACACAACAGAACAAATACCCAGAACCCCTTGCAGCACTAACTCTTCCGGGACGCTACAATATACACCCCCCGCTACCCACCTCAACCTCCTCATGCTCTCTCAGGGAGAGCATGTCCCAAATTCCAAGCTGCTGTTTTGAGCCATGTTCAACAAAATAACGCACTTTGTGACTTCAATAATAAATATGGCAGTGCCATGTTGGCATTTTTTTCCATAACTTGAGTTGATTTATTTTGGAAAACCTTGTTACATTGTTTAATGCATCCAGCGGGGCATCACAACAAAATTAGGCATAATAATGTGTTCATTCCACCACTGTATATATCGGTATCGGTTGATATCGGAATCGGTAATTAAGAGTTGGACAATATCGGAATATCGGCAAAAAAGCCATTATCGGACATCTATAGTAGTTGTGAGTTCAAACCCCGGCCGAGTCATACCAAAGACTATAAAAATGGGAGCCATTACCTCCCTGCTTGGCACTCAGCATCAAGGGTTGGAATTGGGGGTTAAATCACCAAAAATGATTCTCGGGCGCGTCCACCGCTGCTGCCCACTGCTCCCCTCACCTCCCAGGGGGTGAACAAGGGGATGGGTCAAATGCAAAGGACAAATTAGGTGTGGTGACAATCATTGGTGCTTTAATCGGCCACAATGACATCTTGATTAGGCTTTGTTAATTATAGACAATATTTGTGACTTTTTTTATTATGTAAAACGGCCCAAACCTGCCAACTTAAATGAACAACGACAAGATATATGTCTGAAAAACTATTTTAAAGGCCTACTGAAATGATTTTTTTTTATTTAAACGGGAATAGCAGATCCATTCTATGTGTCATACTTGATCATTTCGCGATATTGCCATATTTTTGCTGAAAGGATTTAGTAGAGAAAATCGACGATAAAGTTCGCAACTTTTGCTCGCTGATAAAAAAAAGCCTTGCCTGTAGCGGAAGTAGCGTGACGTCACAGGAGCTAGTATTCCTCACAATTCCCCGTTGTTTACAATGGAGCGAGAGAGATTCGGACCGAGAAAGTGATGATTACCCCATTAATTTGAGCGAGGATGAAAGATTTGTGGATGAGGAACGTTAGAGTGACGGACTAGAATGCAGTTCAAGAGATATCTTTTTCTGCTCTGACCGTAACTTAGGTACAAGCTGGCTCATTGGATTCCACACTCTCTCCTTTTTCTATTGTAGATCACGGATTTGTATTTTAAACCACCTGGGATACTATATCCTCTTGAAAATGAGAGTCGAGAACACGAAATGGACATTCAGTGCCTTTTATCTCCACGACAATACATCGGCAAAATGCTTTAGCTACGAGCTAACGTGATAGCATCTTGCTTTAACTGCATATAGAAACAAAAGAAATAAACCCCTGACGGGAAGTATAGATAGAAAATCAACAATACTATTAAACCGTGGACATGTAAATACACGGTTAATGCTTTCCAGGCTGGCGAAGGTTAACAATGCTGTGCTAACGACGCCATTGAAGCTAACTTAGCAACCAGACTGCACAGAGCTATGCTAAAAACATTAGCTCTCCACCTACGCCAGCCAGCCCTCATTTGCTCATCAACACCCGTGCTCACCTGCGTTCCAGCGATCGGCAGAAGGACGAAGGACTTCACCCGATGCGTTTGGCGGCCCGGAGACGTAGGAAGTCAAGGTGAAGTCGGCGGCTAGCGCTCCAACAAAGTCCTCCTGGTTGTGTTGCTGTAGTTCGCTGCTAATACACCGATCCCACCTACAACTGTCTTCTTTGCAGCCTTCATTGTTCATTAAACAAATTGCAAAAGATGTCCAGAATACTGTGGAATTATGAAATGAAAACAGAGCTTTTTGTATAGGATTCTACGGGTACCATAACTTCCGTTACTCGGACTTCGTCACGCGCATACGTCATCATACCGTGGTGTTTCAGCCGGATATTTCCCGGGAATTTTAAAATGTCACTTTATAAGTTAACCCGGCCGTATTGGCATGTGTTGCAATGTTAAGATTTCATCATTGATATATAAACTATCAGACTGCGTGGTCGCTAGTAGTGGCTTTCAGTAGGCCTTTAAAGCTTGAAAGTGGCCATCAGTCGCACGTGGGTGCTATGTTAGAGCGTGGCTTTCATGCTGCATTGGAATATGAGTAATGGAATCCAACCAATCACTGCAGCAGCACTGCGAGCTCCTTAATGCTCGATTTGAAGGTAAGATTGGTGCCACTTCATTTCACTTCAAACTGGAAATGACTGACAGCAACTCTCTCCCCCGCTTGTGCACCAAAGAGCTGGATGATGCCTTTTATACACACACACACACACACACACACACACACACACACACACACACACACACACACACACACACACACACACACACACACACACACACACACACACACACACACACACACACACACACACACACACACACACACACACACACACACACACACACACACACACGCTAGACACTGTTTGAAGCCCAGCTTAGTTGAACTGAAAATAGCCAGATTAATTGATGGCTGTGTCTGCACTATTGATCCTTTAATAAACAACTGCTGACTATCAAATGCGAGAAAACATCCTGACTGGGACAGGAATTCAATTAATGTCACAAAGCGGATATTCAGTGCGGTGTGTGGTTGGCCTGAGCACATTTCCAGTGTGTGAAAAGCAGCTCCATGCAGTTCTCATAGGTCTCCTTTATAGGCTTAACAGGGTCTGGTCAAAAGAAAAAGGAGCAACAATATACAGAGAACACTTCCACTGTATAGAATATATACAGTCCAGTTCCTGTAAGGTTGTATTATTCAGAATTGGATTAAAATATTTATATTTATTATTAATTTTTAAATGTAATTTAATTCAATTAAATGTATTTGTTTATAATGTCTATTTTCTGCTGGATTTACTCTCTATTTTAGCAGCCTGTAAACCAAGGGTGTCCAAACTTTTTCCACTGAGGGCCGCACATGGAAAAATTAAAGCATTTTCATATTTTATTTATTTTTTTTACCTTTAGGGCTCCCGGGGACCGTAAAGGGTCTCAGTCATTAAAATGTTAAAAATAAGTCAAATTATTATTTATTTTATTTTATTTAACACTTACAGTAAATCTCTATATCAACTTCGGGTTGATATGAAGTAAAAACAAAAAAACAAGGTTTTATGCCTTTTTTGTCAAAGACAACATTTCATTTTTTTTTATAGTAAAGCTGAAATATGCAGTATTTAGTAATTAGAGCCATAATCAAAAATGCAGGACACCAATGATTCATTATTATTTTTGAGTAATCACAGTGTAAAGATAAATAACATCCCACTAAATATCTTTGGGATCCAAAAGGTGCCCCACTCATAAAGTGATACATTTATTTATTTATTTTTTACTTTCAACACGAGATCAACTTCAGATATATCTGTTAATTTTACGTTTGAACTATTATTTTGGTTTGTTTTATGCTTTGTTTGATGTTTTTATATGGCAACCACACAATATATGCAATATTTTTTCCACACAAAACGTTTTAAAGTGACATTTTTCGAAGTAATTGGACAATTACAAATAATTCATTATAACATTGATTTTTTTTGGTAATTTTTTTTTTTGGAGCAATGGCAAAAAAAGAAAAATGAAAAAAGACAAAAGAAAAAAAACAGCCTGCATGGCAGCTTTGTGTCAACTGTATTCCACTTTCTTAAATGTTTATTTTTTATTTTTCAATAGCATTTACAGAATGTGTGGCGGGCCGGTAAGCAATTAGCTGTGGGCCGCAAATGGCCCCCGGGCCGCACTTTGGACACCACTGCTGTAAACTGTACACACATTATGTAAATATTACGTATATATGTTATATTTTATATTGCTTTCCTTTCCATCATTTGTAACTGAGCTACTGTATGGAATGTCATTAAACTTTGTCTAAGTCTAAGTCTAAATCTAAGTCTAACACCATGCCAGATGTCAGCAAATCTGGTGAGACTCCTGCTCAGTAAGCATCTAAGAATCCAGGGCTGCAACAATTAATCAATTCCATTGATTAGTTTGATTGGAAAAAAACATTTATTTATATTATGTTGCTTCGAGTAGTCGTTTAATGTATGTAAAATGGTATAAAATCTGGACCGCATCAAACAAAGCAAGGCAAAAATAGAAGGTAAAATAAAGTAGAAGTTAAAATGGAAGGTAAAAAAAGGTTAAAAAAATAGAGCAAATAAAAGGTAGAGGAAGGTTAAAGAAGGTACGAGCATGTAAACGAAAGTATCGACTAAATACACTATTGTACGTGGTATCATTACAGTGGATGTTAGGTGTAGATCCACCAATGGCGTTTGTTTATATTGTCGTTGGTGCTGCAGGGAATTCTGGGAATTTGTCCTGTAGTGTTTATGTTGTGTTGCGGTGCAAATATTCTTCCAAAATGTGTTTGTCGTTGTTGTTTAGTGTTTGTCACTATATGGCACATGTTTATGACAGTGTTGTTTAGTGTGGTTTCACTATATGGCACATGTTTATGACAGTGTTGTTTAGTGTGGTTTCACTATATGGCACATGTTTATGACAGTGTTGTTTAGTGTGGTTTCACTATATGGCACATGTTTATGACAGTGTTGTTTAGTGCGGTTTCACTATATGGCACATGTTTATGACAGTGTTGTTTAGTGCGGTTTCACTATATGGCACATGTTTATGACAGTGTTGTTTAGTGCGGTTTCACTATATGGAACATGTTTATGACAGTGTTGTTTAGTGTGGTTTCACTATATGGCACATGTTTATCACAGTGTTGTTTAGTGTGGTTTCACTATATGGCACATGTTTATGACAGTGTTGTTTAGTGTGGTTTCACTATATGGCACATGTTTATGACAGTGTTGTTTAGTGTGGTTTCACTATATGGCACATGTTTATGACAGTGTTGTTTAGTGTGGTTTCACTATATGGCACATGTTTATGACAGTGTTGTTTAGTGTGGTTTCACTATATGGCACATGTTTATGACAGTGTTGTTTAGTGTGGTTTCACTATACGGCACATGTTTATGACAGTGTTGTTTAGTGTGGTTTCACTATATGGCACATGTTTATGACAGTGTTGTTTAGTGTGGTTTCACTATATGGCACATGTTTATGACAGTGTTGTTTAGTGTGGTTTCACTATATGGCACATGTTTATGACAGTGTTGTTTAGTGTGGTTTCACTATATGGCACATGTTTATGACAGTGTTGTTTAGTGTGGTTTCACTATATGGCACATGTTTATGACAGTGTTGTTTAGTGTGGTTTCACTATATGGCACATGTTTATGACAGTGTTGTTTAGTGTGGTTTCACTATATGGCACATGTTTATGACAGTGTTGTTTAGTGCGGTTTCACTATATGGCACATGTTTATGACAGTGTTGTTTAGTGCGGTTTCACTATATGGCACATGTTTATGACAGTGTTGTTTAGTGTGGTTTGACTATATGGCACATGTTTATGACAGTGTTGTTTAGTGTGGTTTCACTATATGGCACATGTTTATGACAGTGTTGTTTAGTGTGGTTTCACTATATGGCACATGTTTATGACAGTGTTGTTTAGTGTGGTTTCACTATATGGCACATGTTTATGACAGTGTTGTTTAGTGTGGTTTCACTATATGGCACATGTTTATGACAGTGTTGTTTAGTGTGGTTTCACTATATGGCACATGTTTATGACAGTGTTGTTTAGTGTGGTTTCACTATATGGCACATGTTTACGACAGTGTTGTTTAGTGTGGTTTCAATATATGGCACATGTTTATGACAGTGTTGTTTAGTGTGGTTTCACTATATGGCACATGTTTACGACAGTGTTGTTAGTGTGGTTTCACTATATGGCACATGTTTATGACAGTGTTGTTTAGTGTGGTTTCACTATATGGCACATGTTTATGACAGTGTTGTTTAGTGTGGTTTCACTATATGGCACATGTTTATGACAGTGTTGTTTAGTGTGGTTTCACTATATGGCACATGTTTATGACAGTGTCGTTTAGTGTGGTTTCACTATATGGCACATGTTTATGACAGTGTTGTTTAGTGTGGTTTTACTATATGGCACATGTTTATGACAGTGTTGTTTAGTGTGGTTTCACTATATGGCACATGTTTACGACAGTGTTGTTTAGTGTGGTTTCAATATATGGCACATGTTTATGACAGTGTTGTTTAGTGTGGTTTCACTATATGGCACATGTTTATGACAGTGTTGTTTAGTGTGGTTTCACTATATGGCACATGTTTATGACAGTGTTGTTTAGTGTGGTTTCACTATATGGCACATGTTTATGACAGTGTTGTTTAGTGTGGTTTCACTATATGGCACATGTTTATGACAGTGTTGGCATTGTTCACGCTGCCGCCCTTAGTGTGACATGTATGGCTGTTGAGGAAGTATGTGCTTCATTCGCTGGTGTGCAGTGTGTTCAAAGTCCTGATAATTATGTATGTTTATGTAGTTCATTATCGGCCACTAAGCCACCTACTCAGTGGCCTAGTGGTTAGAGTGTCCGCCCTGAGATCGGTAGGTTGTGAGTTCAAACCCCGGGCGAGTCATACCAAAGACTAAAGAAATGGGAGCCATTACCTCCCTGCTTGGCACTCAGCATCAAGGGTTGGAATTGGGGGTTAAATCACCAAAAATGATTCCCGAGCGCGGCCACCGCTGCTGCTCACTGCTCCTCTCACCTCCTAGGGGGTGATCAAGGGGATGGGTCAAATGAGGAGGACAAATTTCACCACACCTAGTGTGTGTGACAATCATTGGTACTTTAACTTTAAGCTCCCCCTGAGCACCTGAGGGCACCACAGACTGTGGATGCTGTTTAAAAAAGGCTTAAAAACTTTTCTTTAAAAAAAAAAGCCTTTTTTTAGATATATGCATACTAGTTCTAGCTATTAGGCTGTTCTAGTTTTTATTTTTATTATATTTTTATTTTCATTTTTTTTAATGCACTGTAGCACTTTGAGGTTGTTTACTCAATGTAAAGTGCTTTTTACGAATAAAATCTCTTATTATTATTATTATCAATGAATATGCTGCAATGTGTCTCACTCACACAACTCTTCAGGTAATGAATGAAATACAATGTGATACTATAGTACAATAGATTTAATGTCGTACGTCAACACTATTTCATTACAACGGAGTGTGGGAATAGTTGAAGTAACAAGACATCGCAGTCATGTTTTGCTCCTCTCGATGCAATACGCCGGCAAAGTGAGAAAAGAGGATGCTTTGTGTCTATTAATCTGGCTGTGTTGGCTTTTAAGGGCTTCCGACAGCTAAATAAAACCATGCCACCTCAGTGAGCCATCTCAGTGAGGGCAAATCAATCTCTAACTACGGCCTTTAAAAGGCCACAGGACCAACAAACCTTTTAAAGCTCAAAATAAAAGGGGGGAGAGAAAAAAAAACTACACAGGGACAAAAAGGTCAGACGGAAATTGACTTCTTTAACAATACTTTGACTAACTCCCGGAGACTGAAAAGAAAGCGAGCGCTCACTCTATGCTTTGACTTTTTAACCGCTCGCTCTCAACAGCGTGGAGATGCTAGAGGGAATTAAGGAGAGATTTAAGATGTTCCCCCACCTCCGACACTTTAGTGTAATGTTGACAATTTTCATCAATATTTCAAGGTAATGATAGCAAGGGCATGGCTAGACTTGCCTGGTGTCTGCTATTACCCGGCTAATCTAAGCTCCCCCGGAGAATTTCTAGATTTCATTTAGGCATTTGGGGATGATGCTCGGCGGTGACAAGGGCCATCCATCTTCTCTTAACAGTCCTAATCTTTATAGAGGCTCCAGACTTCAGGTAGTGCATGTGATGGATAGCACCTCTGGCTGAGGACAGTCCATTAGCTGGGTTGGGGGGGGCAGACAAATCCAAAAGCCCCGCTTACACTGTGCAATTCAGAAGCTCTGTATAACCACTTTAGAAGAACAAAAACTGTTTTGGATCTGGCATCCAGTCTAGT
The DNA here is from genome assembly GCF_033978785.1 of Entelurus aequoreus. NCBI lineage: Eukaryota > Metazoa > Chordata > Actinopteri > Syngnathiformes > Syngnathidae > Entelurus > Entelurus aequoreus. Next base: position 6,445,150 of record NC_084740.1, read on the forward strand.
GAGTAGCAGAACTCCTCACGTGTTCATTGGACTCAAGTGGCTCCAAACTTCCATTTGAAGCTTCAATCAACAATATCCAAACGCTTCTCAATACCCAGAAAGAGCCAAATAAAATGGAAATGAAAGAGCAAAATGTGTGGTCAAGGACTTGTGCTCTGTTTTTACGCAAATAAATATATTCCAATATGGCTATCATGGCCATGTTCTACGACAGGGGGGTCATTGAGGGCCACATCGCAGTTATGGTTCCCCTCAGAGGGCCGCGTTTAACAATGAATAATATATATATATATATATATATATATATATATATATATATATATATATATATATATATATATATATATATATATATATATATATATAATGACATCACATGGACAAATATAAGACCTTCTGGAGGAAAGTTCCGTGGAACTATTTGGCCCATACTCATACTTGCCAACCTTGAGACCTCCAATATCGGGAGGTGGGGGGTAGGGGGTGGTGTGGTGGTTGGGGGCGTGGCTATTTACAGCTAGAATTCACCAACTCGAGTATTTCATATATATTTCATATATATATATATATATATATATATATATATATATATATATATATATATATATATATATATATATATATATATATGTATGAAATACTTGACTTTCAGTTAATTCTAGCTATATATATATATATATATATATATATATATATATATATATATATATATATATATATATATATATATATATATTTTATTTAAATAGAAAAAAAAAAAAAAAATACTTGAATTTCAGTGTTCCGGTGGCTATCCATTAGATGGCAGTATTGTCCTGTTTAACTTCTCCGTTCATTGGGCAGGCAAGCTGTTTATATTGTGGGAAAGCGGACGTGAGAACAGGCTGTCCCCACTCAGTCTCAGGTCCGCATTGAGCTGGAGGGGGCGTGGCCTCCAGCTCCGGCTGAATACCGGGAGTTTGTCGGGAGAAAATCTCTGCCGGGAGGTTGTCGGGAGAGGCGCTGAATACCGGGATTCTCCCGCTAAAAACGGGAGGGTTGGCAAGTATGCCCATACTTGCCAACCTTGAGACCTCTGATTTCAGGAGGTGTGAGGGATTGTTCACAGACATAACAGTACCCAGCCTTAATAACTGTCATGCTTTGGTCTAATTACCCCAGGGATGACAAATTATAGCACACTTGAAACTCAACTTAGCCTGTTTTAAGGTCTGAAACTTCAAAAGGAACCGCCAATCATCTTGAAGGGTTACTATGATGATATTAATCTACATTTAAAACATTCCTTGTGGTCTAGATAATAAGCATTGGTTAGGCTTTGGTGTAAAGGTTGCTTACATTTTGGTGAAATAACTGAAAACATGATTTATATTCTAGTTTCTTCAAAATAGCCACCCCTTTGCTCTGATTACTGCTTTGCACACTCTTGGCATTCTCTCCATGAGCTTCAAGAGGTAGTCACCTGAAATGGTTTTCACTTCACAGGCATACTTGCCAACCTTGAGACGTCCGATATCGGGAGGTGGGGGGTGTTTGGGGCGGGGGCGTGGCTAAGGGCGTGGTTAAGAAGAGAGTATATTTACAGCTAGAATTCACCAAATCAAGTATTTAATATATATATATATATATATATATATATATATATATATATATATATATATATATATGTATGAAATACTTGACTTTCAGTGAATTCTAGCTATATATATATATATATTTTTTTTTTTTTTTTTTTTTTTAAATTTTATTATACATATAAATAAAATACTTGAATTTCAGTGTTCTGGCTATCCAGTGGATGGCAGCATTGTCCTGTTTAAGAGTGTCACAACATTGCTGTTTACTGCAGACGAACTGCTTTACGGTAGACTAAACGTGACTGCTGTTGTTGTGTGTTGTTACCGCGCTGGGAGGACGTTAATGAAACTGCCCAACAATAAACCCACATAAGAAACCAAGAACTCTCTCTCCTTGTTGTGCACTCTACTCTCTAAAAGCCGTAGATGTTATGACGTATTGGGCAGGCAAGCTGTTTATATTGTGGGAAAGCGGACGTAAGAACGGCTGTCGCCACTCAGGTCCGCATTGAGCTGGAGGGGGCGTGGCCTCCAGCTCCGGCTGAATACCGGGAATTTGTCGGGAGGTTGTCGGGAGAGGCGCTGAATACCGGGATTCTCCCGCTAAAAACGGGAGGGTTGGCAAGTATGTTCACAGGTGTGCTTGAAGCTCATGGAAAGAATGCCAAGAGTGTGCAAAGCAATGTCAAAGTTAAGTTTTCGGATTCCAAGTGTGATGCATAATTTTTTTTTCCAGGGTCCATGTACACAGGAACATTCTAATCCGAGTCATGATCACATGAAATAACTTTTGCCCATGTACACTTGGGCGAGTGACGCTTGTGAGAAAAACTGTCAACTTTGCTCAGGTACCTTCCACGTCATGGGCGGGAAAATTGGTTGTGCTGATAGTTTTAGGTAAATTAGGGCTGGTCCTATGTGGATTAGGGTTTAAATATACACTACCGTTCAAAAGTTTGGGGCCACCCAAACAATTTTGTGGAATAGCCTTCATTTCTAAGAACAAGAATAGACTGTCGAGTTTCAGATGAAAGTTCTCTTTTTCTGGCCATTTTGAGCGTTTAATTGACCCCACAAATGTGATGCTCCAGAAACTCAATCTGCTCAAAGGAAGGTCAGTTTTGTAGCTTCTGTAAGGAGCTAAACTGTTTTCAGATGTGTGAACATGATTGCACAAGGGTTTTCTAATCATCAATTAGCCTTCTGAGCCAATGAGCAAACACATTGTACCATTAGAACACTGGAGTGATAGTTGCTGGAAATGGGCCTCTATACACCTATGTAGATATTGCACCAAAAACCAGACATTTGCAGCTAGAATAGTCATTTACCACATTAGCAATGTATAGAGTGTATTTCTTTAAAGTTAAGACTAGTTTAAAGTTATCTTCATTGAAAAGTACAGTGCTTTTCCTTCAAAAATAAGGACATTTCAATGTGACCCCAAACTTTTGAACGGTAGTGTATATTGTCACATTTTGGTCTAAAAATAATGCGGACATTGTTTATCAGCAATCATTTTTTGCGACAACATTTATTATCGGTCCAGGCCTATTAATCTGTTGATTCTTCTTCTCATTAAGCATTTTACTTAGGATGGAATTTCCTTCAAAATTCGCATTGACAAGCCCCAAAACCAGTGAAGTTGTCACGTTGTGTAAATGGTCAATTAAAAAGAGAATACAATGATTTGCAAATCCTTTTCAACTTATATTCAATTGAATAGACTTCAAAGACAAGATATTTCATGTTCACACTGGAAAACTTTGTTATTTTTTTCAAACATTAGCTCATTTGGAATTTGATGCCTGCGACATGTTTCAAAAAAGCTGGCACAAGTGGCAAAAAAGACTGAGAGAGTGGAGGAATGCTCATCAAACACTTATTTGGAACATCCCACAGGTGAGCAGGCTAATTGGGAACAGGTGGGTGCCATGATTGGGTATAAAAGTAGATTCCATGAAATGCTCAGTCATTCACAAACAAGGACGGGGCGAGGGTCACCACTTTGTCAACAAACGCGTGAGGAAATTGTTGAACAGTTTAAGAACAACATTTCTCAACCAGCTATTGCAAGGAATTTAGGGATTTCACCATCTACGCTCCGTAATATCATCAAAAGGTTCAGAGAATCTGGAGAAATCACTGCACGTAAGCGATGATATTACGGACCGTCGATCCCTCAGGTGGTACTGCATCAAAAAGCGACATCAGTGTGTAAAGGATATCACCACATGGGCTCAGGAACACTTCAGAAAACCCACTGTCAGTAACTACAGTTCGTCGCTACATCTGTAAGTGCAAGTTAAAACTCTACTATGCAAAGTCAAAGCCATTTATCAACAACACCCAGAAACGCTGCCGGCTTCGCTGGGTCCCGAGCTCATCTAAGATGGACTGATGCAAAGTGGAAAAGTGTTCTGTGGTCTGACGAGTCCACATTTCAAATGGTTTTTGGAAACTGTGGACGTCGTGTCCTCCGGAACAAAGAGGAAAAGAACCATCCGGATTGTTCTAGGCGCAAAGTGTAAAAGCCAGCATGTGTGATGGTATGGGGGTGTATTAGTGGCCAAGGCATGGGTAACTTACACATCTGTGAAGGCACCATTAATGCTGAAAGGTACATACAGGTTTTGGAGCAACATATGTTGCCATCCAAGCAACGTTACCATGGACGCCCCTGCTTATTTCAGCAAGACAATGCCCAGCCACGTGTTACATCAACGTGGCTTCATAGTAAAAGAGTGCGGGTACTAGACTGGCCTGCCTGTAGTCCAGACCTGTCTCCCATTGAAAATGTGTGGCGCATTATGAAGCCTAAAATAGCACAAGGGAGACCCCCGGACTGTTGAACAACTTAAGCTGTACATCAAGCAAGAATGGGAAAGAATTCCACCTGAGAAGCTTCAAAAATGTGTCTCCTCAGTTCCCAAACCTTTACTGAGTGTTGTTAAAAGGAAAGGCCATGTAACACAGTGGTGAACATGCCCTGTGACAACATTTTTTGCAATGTGTTGCTGCCATTAAATTCTAAGTTAATTATTATTTGCAAAATAAAATGAAGTTTCTCAGTGTGAACATGAAATCTCTTGTCTTTGCAGTCTATTCAATTGAATATAAGTTGAAAAGGATTTGCAAATCATTGTATTCTGTTTTTATTTATGAATTACACAACTAGACAACCTCACTGCTTTTGGGTTTTGTACATCAGTGTTTTTCAACCTTTTTGAGCCAAGGCACATTTTTTGCGTTGAAAAAATGCGGAGGCACACCACCAGCAGATGACAGTAAACCTACTCAGTGGCCTAGTGGTTAGAGTGTCCGCCCTGAGATCGGTAGGTTGTGAGTTCAAACCCCGGCCGAGTCATACCAAAGACTATACAAATGGGAGCCATTACCTCCCTGCTTGGCACTCAGCATCAAGGGTTGGAATTGGGGGTTAAATCACCAAAAATGTTTCCCGGGCGCAGCCACCGCTGCTGCTCACTGCTCCCCTCACCTCCCAGGGGGTGATCAAGGGTGATGGGTCAAATGCAGAGAATAATTTCGCCACACCTAATGTGTGTGTGACAATCATTGGTACTTTAACTTTAACTTTTAACTTTAAAAAGTTGTTGTCGCAATAGTTGGATATGACTTTAAAGCATAACCAAGCATGCATCACTATAGCTCTTGTCTCAAAGTAGGTGTACTGTCACATCACACCCTGACTTAGTTGGACTTTTTTGCTGTTTTCCTGTGTGTAGTGTTTTACTTCTTGTCTTGCGCTCCTATTTTGGTGGCCTTTTCTCTTTTTTTGGTATTTTCCTGTAGCAGTTTCATGTAGGGCTGCAACAACTAATTGATTAAATCGATTAAAATCAATTACAAAAATAGTTGGCGATTAATTTAGTCAACGATTCGTTGGATCTATGCTATGCGCATGCGCAGAGGCTACATTTTTAAATTTGTATAAACCTTTATTTACAAACTGCAACATTTACAAACAGCTGAGAAACAATAATCAAAATAAGTATGGTGCCAGTATGCTGTTTTTTTTCCAATAAAATACTGGAAAGGATAGAAATGTAGTTTGTCTCTTTTATTCGATTATTAATCGATTAACCGAAGTAATAATCGACAGATTAATCGATTATCAAATTAGTTGTTAGTTGCAGCCCTAGTTTCATGTCTTCCTTTGAGCGATATTTCCCACATCTACTTTGTTTTAGCAATCAAGAATATTTCAGTGGTTTTTTTATCCTTCTTTGTGGGGACATTGTTGATTGTCATGTCATGTTCGGATGTACTTTGTGGACACTGTCTTTGCTCCACAGTAAGTCTTTGCTGTCGTCCAGCATTCTGTTTTTGTTTACTTTGCAGCCGGTTCAGTTTTAGTTCCGTTTCGTTCTGCATAGCCTTCCCTAAACTTCAATGCCTTGTCTTAGGGGAACTCACCTTTTGTTTATTTTTGGTTTAAGCATTAGACACCTATTTACCTGCACACTGCCTCCCGCTGTTTCCCACATCTACAAAGCAATTAGCTACCGGCTGCCACCTACTGATATGGAAGAGTATTACACGGTTACTCTGCCGACACTCAACAACAACACATCATTTGCAGACTATAATTGCTGGTTTGCGAAAAATATTTTAACCCAAATAGGTGAAATTAGATAATCTCCCACGGCACACCAGACTGTATCTAATATGCCGCGGCACAGTGGTTGAAAAACACTGGTGTACATGACATCTGGTTTCATTGCACTCAAAGTCCTCATTCTGGATCTTCAATTTCCCCAATGTACAAAAAGTGTGGGACTGAAAGACACCAACTAGATGGAGGAATTTGATAGAGTTTGTGTTGATTGGCATTAGTCCAAACAATTTCCTTCTGATTTAATCATTTCAGTGGCGTGTGTAGGCGGGGTAAACACTGTCAGCCTACAGGAGCTATAGCCTTGGATGATTAAGATACTGTACTCAGCACCTGCATTTACAAAACCCTAGGCATTAAATCATCCTCACGCTTGCATCTATTGCTGATGCTAATTTGTTTATCCGGAAAAATCTCAGTGACCTTGTGCTGAATGGCGGTTGCGGGTACAATGTTACATAAATACCAAACTTTGCTTGTTAATCAGCCAAAAGTGAAAAAAGATCTGCTTTTGCTCCCACCATGATGTCCAATTAAGAGCTGTTTCTTGCAACAGGTGCCTGACGCCAAAGCCGCCGCCTTTTATCCGTGCAGACAGCAGGATGCCCGTTCAAACCAAAAAACACGGATCATGTATAAAGCGCGCGGGGAGGCGGCCCTTAAACTAAACAACTTTTTTTTTTTTTAAAAAGCTGCATTTTGCAAAGAGACGGCTTGCTTAATCATTTTGAGCAATCATTTCAGAAGTTGAAATTTGGCGTTGCAGCGAGCGTCGATGCATTTGTGCAGAGTAAATACAGGGAAGATTAGAAGGCAGTAATCTATACACAAATCATTGCGGGGCCTCCTGTCGTATCACAACACAGCACGCTGGCCTGCCTACGCTTTAATTAAGTTACTCTGCAACTGCTGACAACTAAAGAAATAAAACAAATGGAGGCTGGAGGTGCCCATATAGAGAAAAGTGGAAAGTCACTACAGCGACCAGAAGTTGGTGTATTTGTGTTAGGGCTGGGCGATATGGCCTTTTTTTAACATCTCAATATTTTTAGGCCACGTCACGATACACCATATATATCTGGATATTTTGCCTTAGCCTTGAATGAACACTTGTTGCATATAATCACAGCAGTATGATGATTCTATGTGTCTACATTAAAACATTCTTCTTCATACTGCATTAATATATGCTACTTTTAAACTTTCATGCAGAGAGGGAAATCACAACTAAGTCAATTTAGCAAAAGTGTACCGTATTTTTCGGGCTATAAGTCGCAGTTTTTTTCGTAGTTTGGCCGGGGGTGCGACTTATACTCAGGAGCGACTTATGTGTAAAATTATTAACACATTAGCGTAAAAAATCAAATAATATTATTTATCTCATTCACGTAAGAGACTAGACCAGGCTCCGGAGCCGCATGCGGCTCCTTGACCACTCTGATGCGGCTCAGCTACATACATGCCGACCCCCCCCATAAACACAACACAACCATTACCCAGAATCCCATGCAGCCCTAACTCTTCCGGTCTACATTATACACCCCCGCTACCACCAAATCCCCCCACACATCAACCCCCCCCCCCTCTCCGTGCGTTGGTTGAGCGGAAGAGTTAGGGCTGCATGGGATTCTGGGTATTGGTACCGTCAGTGTAAGATGTGTGGCTGCTGAGTTAGTACGCCTTGCTGTCACCTACTTGAGCAAGCTGAAATTGCATTCTACGTGTGGTCGAGCAGGTACACTGTTAGGGCAGACTGTAGAGGGCGCCAATTGCAGTGTCATCACGCTCTGATATTCGGGAGTCTCCCGGGAAAAATGAGAGGGTCGGCAAGTATGACGCTATCAAGTGCCATTTTTTCATTCAAAACTCGCGGGCTGCACTAACATCAAATTTCCACATTAAAGTGCGTGCCGGTGCGTGTGTCGGAGATCCCTGGTTAACATAGCACAAAGCATTTAAGCTTTGTATGCGGTGTTTTTCATTTTAAATTTAAATTTTTTTTTTTGTGGCTCCCATTACTTTCTTTAATTTGTGAAACTTGCCAAAATGGCTCTTTGAGTGGTAAAGGTTGCCGACCCCTGGACTAGACGTTTAAGATTTCATGGGATTTAGCGATTAGGAGTGACAGATTGTTTGGTAAACGTATAGCATGTTCTATATGTTATAGTTATTTGAATGACTCTTACCATAATATGTTACGTTAACATACCAGGCACGTTCTCAGTTGGTTATTTATGCCTCATATAACGTGCACTTATTCAGCCTGTTGTTCACTATTCTTTATTTATTTTAAATTGCCTTTCAAATGTCTATTCTTGGTGTTGGCTTTTATCAAATACATTTCCCCCAAAAAATGAGACTTATACTCCAGTGCGACTTATATATGTTTTTTTCCTTCTTTATTATGCATTTGCGGCCGGTGCGACTTATACTCCGGAGCGACTTATACTCCGAAAAATACGGTAATAATAAAATAATTAATTATATGTATTTTTTTTTTTTTACGATAGTGTGACAGTGAAAAGCATCCCAAAATGTGCGACCGAACTCAACATGAATGGGCGGGATAATTCATTTGAGTTGATTGTTTACCCTATCTTGGCAGGAAAACCTGGACACGCGTCAAGTTAGAGGGTGTAAGGCTGGAAAAGTAATGGTGGGAGTTAAAAATCTCAGTCACTCAGTCTCAATTTGGACACGGAGAAGGAAAGGAGGCAAGACTTTTTAACGCCTGCAGGCTGGTTGCAGAACGTCAGCGACGGACGAGCTGGTAAGAGCCTCCCCGTAGACGGCTGGAGTGAGACAGAAGGGTCTTGATGGATGGCTGAACTTTGTGTTTGACCCAAAGGGAAACCGACACACAATGTAAACTGAGTGCAGGCGCCACTGAAGTGGAATTCATTGAGAGATTAAAGTTCACTTATCATCTTGAAGGGCTGTGGGCCTTTACTGTTTTTTTAATTTCATTTAGCACAAACTGGTCTATGTACAGAAGCAAACCAGTCAAGTCACATAAATACATTCTATTAGACAGCATTATTCACATGTGAATAATATAAATACAGTCTATTATACAGCATTATTCACATGTGAATAATATAAATACAGTCTATTATACAGCATTATTTACATGTGAACAATGCTATATACTAGACTGTGTTTATGTTATTCACATGTAAATGATATAAATACAGTATTATACATCATTATTCACATGTGAATAACATAAACACAGTCTAGTATACAGCATTATTCACATGTGAATATTATAAAAACAGTCAATTATACATAATATGGAAAAATAATTGTTTTTCTTCTAAAATTTAGCGGGTGCGGCTTATATACCGGTGAGCTCTGTAGTCTGCAAAAGTCGGTTATGTATTGTTCCTTGCGTCAGGCTGTGTAGCTACAGCGTTAAAAGATGTGCTCACTATTCAAACCGTCACCCAAATAAAGATATATTAGATGGCATTAAGTGGCTCGGGTCCTCACGCCATGGTAAATTTGAGGTGTACAGACAGCAAACAGGAGCAAAGAAGTGTTTTATGCGAGTGACAATGAGTGGGGGGATTTTGGCAGATTAGATTTTTTTCGAGTCAGATCAAGCAGAACGTCAGATTTCCTCGCGGGAGGAGAAAACCTTGGCAAGCTCCTGGCTCTCTCCATTATGTTCCCGGCCTTTTTATTTAGCTCTTCTTTAACACATGGATAATCTCCTTCCAATGACACCACACTGTTGATAGCAGAGAGGTGTATTGTCCTCCTTTCATGCATCCTGATAAAAGACACAGAGAGCTACTGTTCCAGACGCTGGGATATAGTGGTGAGTACCATTACACTTCCTCATCTCCATAACACTTCCATTCATCCATGCGCCTTTCAGGACCGCAGGCGGCAGCCAGCCTCTGGGCTGAAGCAGTTGAACGCACCTTTCGACTCACCCGCGAGCAGGCTGATGTGCTGAATCGGGGCGGCATCGCTTTGTTCTTGCTCTAATGGACACACACCTGTTGTTGCTGACTTCGGACTGACTAGCGACTGCACCACACCAAGGCTGCGGAACAGAGACAAACTTGAAGAGCTGCAGCCAGCCACCGTGGCCCCCCACTCCCTCCCCTCTGTTGCTAGTCTCGAGATGTACGTTGTAATATGTACTGTATATGTGTTTTGCTATGGAGGTTTTTTCCCACTTCAGACTGGGCCCCCTTAGGAGCCTAGTCTAGATTGTATTTTTTTACTCATCCTTCACCAGCGTTGACCTTTTTTCCCATCTTTTACGGGGCGTCTTGTGGCGAACCATCAAGATTCCTGTTCTGTAACCCTGTACACTGTTTGTTTGTCTCATCTTGAACGGTTTAGTGCTGAAAACAAAGTTTTGTTGTACTTGTGCAATGACAATAAAGACCTATCTTATCCTTGACACAAATGGGCAGCACCTGAAGAGCTGCAGCCTGCCAACGTGGCCCCCACTCCCTCCCCTCTGTTGCTAGTCTCGAGATGTATGTTGTAATATGTATATGTGTTTTGCTATGGAGGTTTTTTCCCACTTCAGACTGGGCCCCCTTAGAAGCCCAGTCTATATTGTATTTTTTTACTCATCCTTCCCCAGCGTTTACCTTTTTTCCCATCTTTTACGGGGCGCCTTGTGGCGACCCATCAGCGTTCCTGTTCTATAACCCTGTACACTGTTTGTTTGTCTCATCTTGAACGGTTTAGTGCTGAAAACAAAGTTTTGTTGTACTTGTGCAATGACAATAAAGACCTATCTTATCCTTGACACAAATGGGCAGCACCTGAAGAGCTGCAGCCTGCCAACGTGGCCCCCACTCCCTCCCCTCTGTTGCTAGTCTCGGGATGTACGTTGTAATATGTATATGTGTTTTGCTATGGAGGTTTTTTCCCACTCCAGACTGGGCCCCCTTAGGAGCCCAATCTAGATTGTATTTTTTTACTCATCCTCCCCAGCGTTGACCTTTTTCCCCATTTTTTACGGGGCGCCTTGTGGCGACCCATCAGCGTTCCTGTTCTGTAACCGTGTACACTGTTTGTTTGTCTCAACTTGAACGGTTTAGTGCTGAAAACAAAGTTTTGTTGTACTTGTGCAATGACAATAAAGACCTAACTACCTACCTACCTTTGTTGTCGACAACAAGGAACCCTGTTTTCGTTCAACTTGCCGTCATAGAAGAATTAGAGCTGGCATTAGTTTTACGTGGTCACTTTTAAATCCAAAAGCTATAACCATCTGTTTGAGTCGCTCCAGAAGGTTACACCAGCAGAACTAGGGACAGATTTTTTTTTTTAATACGCCACACACTCATACCCCACCCCCATCCAACGCCTTTGACGCAAATGGGCAGCGCCTGAAGAGCTGCAGCCGGCCACCGTGGCCCCCACTCCCTCCCCTTTGTTGCTAGTCTTGAGATGTACGTTGTTATATGTATACGTGTTTTGCTATGGAGGTTTTTTTCCCTCAGGGGCCCAGTCTAGATTGTATTTTTTTACTCATCCTTCCCTAGCGTTTACCTTTTTTCCGAATCTTTTACGGGGCGCCTTGTGGCGACCCATCAGCGTTCCTGTTCTGTAACCCTGTACACTGTTTGTCTAATCTAGAACGGGTTTGTGCTGAAAACAAAGTTTTGTTGTACCTGTGCAATGACAATAAAGACCTACCTACCTACCTACCTATGTTGTCGGCAACAAGGAACCCTGTTTTCGTTCAACTCGCCGCCATGGAAGAATTAGAGCTGGCATTAGTTTTACGTGGTCACTTTTAAATCCAAAAGCTATAACTGTCAGAATAATTGCATCTAAGTGATCACAAAACGTAGATACAATACAAAAGCTGTCTTTGATCTTACCAATCAAAAGGCTTGTAAAACTCCACTGTGTAGGATGGGAAGCGACATGAAGGCGTCGGTTTATTTATTCTATTGTAATCCACAGGAAGATTTTGTCTTGACCCGAGATCTACAAAGCGAAGAGGAAGCAGAGCCTGACTCCCCTCCAGGCACCTTTTCTTTGAACTGTTTTGTGACCAAAGCCGATGGCTGTTTACGACCCCCCTCCCTTAGAAACGGCTCTTGCCATGTAATCAGGGAAAGTCCAAATAAAAGAGCACAATGTTTCGTCAGAGCGTGGTGAGACACTGTACAAGGGTACAGGTCTACGCGTTTCTCCTCATTGAGCCAAATTGAATTTTGTCTCTGTTTAATTCCTTGCTTCTTTGTCTGTTTAATAGATGTCATCAGTGTTTGAACCTGACAATAACCTCTTGGCCAGGTCACCCTTGTGAAAGAGATCTTGATCTCAATGGGTTTTCTTATCTGGTTAAATAAAGGTTCTAATCTGTTTGAGTCACTCCAGAAGTTCACGCCAGCAGAACCAGGGACAGATTTTTAATTTTTCCCCCCCAGTGTATGGAAGTTAGCGGCCTTATCTCTGCTGCACCCATGCAGAAACTGGTCAGGCTAGCAGTTATCGCAACTGAATATTAATGTTACTTAATTATCCTGCAGGGAAGATATCAGCCCAAACATTACTGATGGGAAGGCCAGACTTGCTGGAGTGTTCTGTGGAGCATTTTAACGCTTCATCCTTCATGGCAGGACAGGCTTGGGGGTAAAAAAAAAAAAAAAAAAAAAAAGGCAAACGAAGGCTTTTGAGTTATGGTACGACAGTTTAAGTGTGGAACTGTGTGCATTGCTATTTAGGGTGGTAATTATCCCACCAATCATTTTTGGGTCAATATTAGGAATTATGACATCACAGTATAGTTGCAAAAGAGACAATATAGAAGGAAGACATAATAACCGCAAACTACAACTCTTGAATGTACTCTTAACAGAGGTGGGCGTGTTGATACAAATATCGACAGTAACGATACCAACTAATTCACAAAACTAGTGAACTTGGCCCGTTGTGTAAATGGTAAATAAAAACAATGATTTGCAAATCCTTTTCAAGTTATATTCAATTGACTGCAAAGACAAGATACTTAACGTTCCATCTGGTAAACTTTGTTATTTTTTTTGCAAATATTAGCTCATTTGGAGTTTGACGCCTGCAACATGTTTCAAAAAAGCTGGCACAACCCCGCCCACCTCAACCTCCTCATGCTCTCTCAGGGAGAGCATGTCCCAAATTCCAAGCTGCTGTTTTGAGGCATGTTCAAAAAAAATAATGCACTTTGTGACTTCAATAATAAATATGGCAGTGCCATGTTGGCATTTTTTTTTCCATAACTTGAGTTGATTTATTTTGGAAAACCTTGTTACATTGTTTAATGCATCCAGCGGGGCACCACAACAAAATTAGGCATAATAATGTGTTCATTCCACGACTGTATATATCGGTATCGGTTGATATCGGAATCGGTATTTAAGAGTTGGACGATATCGGCAAAAAAGCCATTATCGGACATCTCTAATTATAATATAGATTTTTAGAACATATCTCTCATCCCTACATCACACCGATAATTTTTGAATTGAAAAATTAAAAAAAAAAGGCTCCAAGGAGGCGAATCGTGGGCTCAGGTGAGCATCGGAGGGGAGAAAGGTAGCCGCTCGCCTTCATTTTCCTTCCACAGCCGACAGGCTAAACTGTCAATCATGGACACCAAGACGTGAGAGAAAAGCAACCCGGACAAACTAGATTGCTTTCCCCAGCAGCAGCCCCGAGTCAAAACAAATACATAAACAGAAAACAATACAGCGGAATCAGTGATACACTTGACCGCTGCGATATCAGAGATGCAGAAAACCCGCCCCCCCCCCAAAAGATGTTGAACCGCCGCTATGTTTGCCGACAGAATAGGAGGTGATTGCCAACACTCTTGCATACACTAATGAATGGAAATCAAAACATAAGCTTCTCTGATTTATGGATCAGATGTTAGTCCTTCCTCAGTAGGGATGCCACATTTGGTTGGGACACATCTGCAGGTACACAGTGTTAACCATAAACTGCCAAGATACCTGTGGCGGTGGGGGCGTGGCCACCATGACATCATCGAGTAATTTGCATAATTTACTACAATGATATGATTTTCTCTAAAAAGGCTCAAAAAATTTATACTTACCAAATAATAATAACAGTTTTGTTTTAAACGTCCATCCATCCATTTTACAATACAATTACAACACTTTATGTACATATTTATATACAGATTTGAACAATAAGTTATTCACTGAAATATATTAATTGTGGTTCTTACAAAAAATATATCTAATAAAATATAAAAGCTAAAGGTCTCTTAAAGCTCTGCCCCTTTAATTAGTGCATACTAAATAATTTAACTTTAGCCTTGAAAACGGAATTTTAGGTGACGTCATTTCTGTGTCCATAGAAATGACCAATCACGGAAGGGAATCCGTTGTCTAAGAATAAAGAAATATCTTGGAAATATTTAAGTGGACAATGGGAGTGTATATTTTGACAATAAACTACAAAATAATACAAAACAAACTAGTCCCCGCCGGCACTCACGCTACCGCTCCCTCTCTTCTCTCGCCCACACACTCACTGACGTCACTCACCTCACGGCCACACACATACGCTACTGTCATAACATTTTCTTTCCAATTCATTAATTAGGCAACTAATTTGAAACTGGTGTGGGTGGCTCTATATATACTAGCCCACTGCAGACACATGCAGAAATCAACAAGGAATCGAAAAGTATTAAATCTGTGACAAAAATAATACCCGCTCTGTCTAAACGATACCGTTTGATCAGCTGCTCGTTATCAAAAAAAAACAAAAACATTGTTCCGTTCCCTGAACGTTCGCGCACGTCTCTCTCGCCTCAGTGCCATCCCCTGCTGGCAACTCCTAACCACTTGAGACACCTCTGAAGGTCTCTTAAATATCGTGGAGAGTAGGAGTGATTCTTAGACTTTTATTCTTAAGTTTGAGAGTAGGACTAAATTTCGCAAATTCTCAGGACTTAAGTGTAAAATGGCACTCTAAGAAGCTTGATAAGTACGGCCCCAGGAACATTACGGACAGCTGACCAGCTGACAAACTGAGCAGTGAACAAAAAAACTGTGACATAACAGTGTTGACATTTTTGTACATAACCGTTTTCAATAGAGTTGAATATATATTTTTCCTTTAGACATGGGATTTGACTTTAATTGTACCAATTTTGGTGTTGCTACATGACTTTTAAGGTATGGTTGCTATGGAGTTTTGTTTTGGAACATTCTGTTCTGGAACAGTCAACTTTAAGCTGTTTTTCCTCAAAACGGACCCTCAAACTTGGTCGACTTCAATCGGATGTAACTCGGTCATTTTCTGTCCGATTCCAACAAAACATATATCATTTTGAAGGTCTTTAGATGGAGAATGTGTAAATAACAATAACTCCGTTTTTAAAATTTCCTCATTGTGACTCATTTTGCCAGCACAGGTCACATATTGGAATATGGGATCCATTATTTCAATTTGTTTGAACTATTAAAAGAACCGTAAATATGACTTCTTTTATCTTTGTGGAAAATATTGGACACAGTGTGTTGTCAAGCTTATGAGATGCAAGTGTAACACTGTGACAATATTGATCATTTTTTAAATGTTTTTATTGTATTTTTTTTTATAATAAATGGCTGTGATGATAATGTCAATGAGGGATTTCTAATCACTGCTATGTTGGAATTCTTATTAATATTGATTCTTTTGTTGATATTATTCATTTTTGTTTGACTACTTTCGATTGTGTGTCTTCTCAATTGCTCTGTTGATTGCTATTCTGAATGTTGCTGGGCCGGGTTTGGTTTTGGAATTGTATTATTGTGTATTATTTTGTTGGACTGATTAATAAAATAATTTTAAAAATAAATAAACTAAATATACTAGGAAAGCACTCGGAGAGCGCACACCTCCGCCAGGCCCCATTTCCCAACAGTAATGCCTGGTTCACACTAACGGCGCTTGCCGCGCTTACAAGCGGCGAGCAAAGCGCCGTCATTTTTGTCAATTTTTCCACGAATATCCCGATCTCTGAAGTAATGTTATGCTTTGATACACTCTGATACGCTCTGATACGCTCTGATACGAATTAGTTGCCGCTTTCTTATCGTTCCTCACGCTTTGATCCCTCTTTGATACGCTTTAAATCACGTTTTGATACGTTTTATTACGCTTTATTGAACTTTATTACGCTTTGATGTGATCCTGACGCTTTAAATCAGGCTCTGACACGATTATCAAGCTCTGTTGTGCATTGTTACAACAAAAATAAGAAACAAATTTGAAAAACTCAGTATACTGTTTTTCCACACATTTTTTATATTCATTTATTTTTTCAATTTCTCTTTTTTTTTCTCGTTATATTATGTTTTATATCTTCATTTCTTTTATTTTTGTCATCTTAATAAATATCTATCTTTCATGCTAGTTGAAAATATTAAAAGGCATTTGTTTTATCCACCCATTTTTTATATTCATTTATTTTTTCAATTTCTCTTTTTTTTTCGTTATATTATGTTTTATATCTTAATTTCTTTTATTTTTGTCATATTAATAAATATCTATCTTTCATGCTAGTTGAAAATTTTAAAAGGCATTTGTTTTATCCACCCATTTTTTATATTCATTTTTTTTTCAATTTCTCTTTTTTTTTCGTTATATTATGTTTTATATCTTAATTTATTTTATTTTTGTCATCTTAATAAATATCTATCTTTCATGCAAGTTGAAAATATTAAAAGGCATTTGTTTTATCCACCCATTTTTTATATTCATTTTTTCAATTTCTCTTTTTTTTTCGTTAAATTATGTTTTACATTTTCATTTCTTTTATTTTTGTCATCTTAATAAATATATATCTTTCATGCTAGTTGAAAATATTAAAAGGCATTTGTTTTATCCACCCATTTTTTATATTCATTTATTTTTTCAATTTCTCTTTTTTTTCCGTTATATTATGTTTTATATCTTCATTTCTTTTATTTTTGTCATCTTAATAAATATCTATCTTTCATTTCTTATGCTAGTTGAAATTAATTAAAGGCATTTCTTTTATAAAACGTAACATATTCTCTTTATTATTAACATTCTCATACAGAAAAATTATAGACAGTAATGTCAAACTGCAACATCAAACAGCAAACTCACAGAAGTACAGAAACAATGATCATCGTATAAAAAAGGCAATGATGCAAAAGAGAATGGATTTGTAATCCTGTGTTGGTTTTACATAAAAGTTTCAATGTCACTAGTCAATATCACAGTCACTTCCTATTTGTAGTTGTAGACTGGGGTCCGCGCTTTGAACCAAGATCTGTTAAGCTTTCCTACGCTTTTAGTCAAGTTTTGCTGAGCTTTGTCATGCTTTGATACGCTCTCGGCGTTTTATTCCATTCTTGACAGAGCGCAGAATTTTTTTAAACCATTTAAAAATGTTTGGCGAACTTGCCGCATGTCCCGCTTCACTACAAGCTTTCCCACCATCCATTAGGACCCTCACACTTTAATCAGGCTTTGTTATGCTATAACGCCGCTTTGCATGCCGCTTTAAAGCGCCGTCAAAGCGCCGTTGGTGTGAACCTAGCATAAAGAATTCTTGAAAAAAATCCGGAATCCAGACAGTAATCCGGATCACCCCCAAATTGTAATCACTTGTTCCTATTTCTGACCTTTCCTGAACGTTTCATCCAAATCCGTCAATAACTTTTTGAGCTGTGCTGCTAACTGACAGACCAACAAACCCCGGCGATTTCATAACCTCCTCGTGGAGGCTATTACCGTACTTTCTGGACCATAGGGCACGCCGATTATAAAGATCAAAAGACAGCTTTTGTCTGCTCGCCGGGAACTCATTGTAACGCAAAGTTTTGTGATAACAATTATTCTGACAGTATTAGTCCAATCAAAGTCGTCGAGAGCCTTGCAGTCCGTGTTTCCAGAGTGTCATTTAACGCACCGCTACAAAAAGCTCTACCCGAACAATCAAGGGTAACGTGGCGCTTACTTACCAGAATCCCTCTGTAGTTCTGCACGGAGCAAAGCTCAAACATCCGTGTGATTGCATCAGTCGATACAAGTTGTGTGAGCACACCGCTGTTGTTTTTGTGCGTTCTTTGGATAGAAGAAGAATGTCAGCGCTTTGATAAATAAGGTCAGAAATAGACTTGGATTCAAGAAAGAAGTCATAGCAAAGTACGAAGCTCTTTATTCCTTCCCTCGGTAAAAGTGACGGGAAATGTTTATTTATCCATTTCATACATCCACTCCGATGTGTTTTGCAATGTTTTCAGCTCAATTATTAGCTCCGAGGTTTGTTTGTCTGTCAGTTAGCAACAAGTGATTCGATTTTGGAGGATCGTTGCTACTACGCTACTGTACATTATATTTAAGGGGCTCAGCTTAAAGCAGGGGTGTCCAAAGTGCGGCCCGCGGGTAATGTTTTAACGGCCCCGTGGCACATTCTGAAAATACGATTAAAGAAAATTAAAAACATAAAAAGTGGTATAAAAGAGCAACATGTAACAATAAAATGTTTCAATGTTTACTCTAATAACACGAAGCTTCCATGCAGGCTGTTTCTTTCTTTAAAAAATAATAATGAATCAAAATCAATGTCATTATGAATTATTGACCTATCTAAGGCTCCAATTACGTCACATTAAATATTCCACTTTGAGACATTTTTTGGGGAAAAATGTTGCATATTTTGTGTTTGCCATATAAAAAAAACTAAGCTGTTTTTTTAAACAAGGGCTTAAAACGAACAAACAAAAAACAAACAACAATAAAAGTTACAATTGACGGATGGATCTGAAGTTGATCTTGAGACTATTGTGTTAAAAGTAAAAAAAAAAGTATGATTTATTTTTTAAAGGCCTACTGAAATGACATTTTTTTATTTAAACGGGGATAGCAGATCCATTCTATGTGTCATACTTGATCATTTTGCAATATTGCCATATTTTTGCTGAAAGGATTTAGTAGAGAACAACGACGATAAAGTTCGCAACTTTTGGTCTCTGATAAAAAAAAGCCTTGCCTGTACCGGAAGTAGCGTGACGTAGTCACTTGTTCGCCTCCTCATATTTTCCTATTGTTTTCAACGCAGCTAGAGCGATTCGGACCGAGAAAGCGACGATTACCTCATTAATTTAGGGGCGGCATGGCGTAGTGGGTAGAGCGCCCGTGTCAGAAACCTGAGGGTTGCAGGTTCGCTCCCCGCCTCTTACCATGCCGTTGTGTCCTTGGGCAGGACACTTCACCCTCGCCCCCGGTGCCGCTCACACCGGTGAATGAATGTTGAATGAATGATAGGTGGTGGTCGGAGGGGCCGTAGGCGCAAATTGGCAGCCACGCTTCCGTCAGTCTACCCCAGGGCAGCTGTGGCTACGAAAGTAGCTTACCACCACCAGGTGTGGATGAATGATGGGTTTTTAACATGTAAAGCGACTTTGGGTACTTAGAAAAGCGCTATATAAATCCCAGGTATTATTATTATTAATTTGAGCGAGGATGAAAGATTTGTGGATGAGGAACATGAGAGTGACGGACTAGAATGCAGTGCAAGACATATCTTTTTTCGCTCTGACCGTAACTTAGGTACAAGCTGGCTCATTGGATTCCACACTTTCTCCTTTTTCTATTGTGGATCACGGATTTGTATTTCAAACCACTTTGGATACTATATCATCTTGAAAATGAGAGTCGAGAACGCGAAATGGACATTCACAGTGACTTTTATCTCCACGACAATACATCGGCGAAGCTCTTTAGCTACTGAGCTAACGCGATAGCATCTGGCTCAAATGCAGATAGAAACAAAATAAATAAACCCCTGACTGGAAGGATAGACAGAAGATCAACAATACTATTAAACCATGTACATGTAACTACACGGTTAATAAATCTCAGCCTGGCAAAGCTTAACAATGCTGTTGCTAACGACGCTGAAGCTAACTTAGCAACTTAGCAACCGGACCTCACAGAGCTATGCTAAAAACATTAGCTATCCACCTACGCCAGCCAGCCCTCATCTGCTCATCAACACCCGTGCTCACCTGCGTTCCAGCGATCGACGGCGCGACGAAGGACTTCACCCGATCACAGATGCGGTCGGCGGCTAGCGTCGGCTAGCGCGTCTGCTATCCAAGTAAGTCCTCCTGGTTGTGTTGCTACAGCCAGCCGCTAATACACCGATCCCACCTACAACTTTCTTCTTTGCAGTCTCCATTGTTCATTAAACAAATGGCAAAAGATTCACCAACACAGATGTCCACAATACTGTGGAATTATGCGATGAAAACAGAGCTTTTTTGTATTGGATACAATGGGGTACCGATACTCCTGTTTCACTGGCTACGTCACGCGCATATGTCGTCATCCGTTTTCAACCGGAAGTTTAGCGGGAAATTGCACTTTATAAGTTAACCCGGCCGTATTGGCATGTGTTGCAATATTAAGATTTCATCATTGATATATAAACTATCAGACTGCGTGGTCGCTAGTAGTGGCTTTCAGTAGGCCTTTAATACTTTACTGAGCAGGACCCTTTTGGATCCCCAATAATATTAGTGGGACTTTTTTTGTGTCATTGCTCAAAAAATAATAATGAATCAATGTTGTTATGAGTTATGCTATAAACTCCAATTATTATATAATCTCAAATATTCCACTTTAAAATGTAATTGGGGGAAAATATTGCATATTTTGTGTTTTTTCCATTAAAAAAACAGGGTTTTCTTTGACAAAAAGAGCATACAGTGTAAATATTAAAAAAATAACTTTATATTGACAGATAGACCTAATGTTGATCTGGAGATTTAAACCTTGGATAATAATAATAATACTAAATAATGACACATTTTAAATATTTTTTGTACCTAAACCCTTTGGGGTCCCCGGGATCAAGCCTGAGTGGAGGCCTAAATGTGTATTTTTTTATACATATATTGTATTGGTTTTTAAAATAAAAAATATGAAAATGGCCCCCGCTTGCTTTGATACTGGCTTAAAGACAGTGGATGAATAACAAGACCTTTCCCCCGTTTATTGAACTCAGCAAAGAGGGAACCCTCTTGCAGAGAGTTTGGAAGTGACGGGCAAACACAAGCCCGTCACTATTTCATTAGCTATTTCAAATAGCCCGTGGCCATTTCCTTTTTCTTTTGATTACCGTATTTTTCAGACTACAAGGCGCACTTAAAATCCTTTCATTTTCTCAAAACTTGACAGTGCGCCTTATAACCCGGTGCGCCTAATGTATGGAATGGTTTTGGTTGTGCTAACCGACCTCGAAGCTATTTTATTTGGTACATGGTGTACATTTTATTGTCAATATCGGCTGCTGAGTTTCATTTTTCAATGATTTCTACTGGTGGTGTGCCTCTGGATTTTTTTTTATTGAATAAAATGTGCCTTGGCTCAGAAAAGGTTGAAAAACAGTGTTTTAGACAGTAAGTAAGGCTTTATTTTGTTATACTTTCAATGAAATCTGGATATATTTTCTTCACAAAATTATAGTAAATTACACTTTTAATAAACCCCAAATATTTGGTCTTACTGTTGGTTTTTTACAGATTACCGTATTTCCCGGAGTATAAGGCGCACTTAAAATCCTTTTTTCCCCTCAAAACTCAACAGTGCGCCTTATAACCCGGTGCACCTAATGTAAGAAATAATTCTGGTTTTGCTTACTGACCTCCAGGCTATTTTATTTGGTACAAGGTGGATTAAGTGTGACCATTAGATGGCAGTCACACATAAGAGATACGTGTAGACTGCAATATGACTCAACACAACAATTGTATACCTTCCATTGAACATATAGAACATTACACACGGCGCTCAAAAATCTATCAAAATGTTTCAGTAGGACTTTGGTAAGCTATGAAGCCACACCGCTTGATGGATTGTACTGTGCTTCAACATAGGAGTATCATTATGGTGTGTGTATAAGGTAAGCCATATTATCTGGCGTTTTTGTTTCGCAATATTATGCAAAAGCAACTTTTCTTACCTTCTGGTACCTGCTGATGTGTGTTTGGGATCTGCATAAGTCTTGAAAAATTGCGTGCGTCCGCCTTTGTAGTCCGTGTCGACACCGTAGTCGATAAGTTTCACCTTTTTCTCTATCTTCTTGTTATGGGACATTCATCCTCCACTGTTGCCATTTCTAATATAAAGTAGTGTAAAGTTCTTACTTATATCTGTCAGTAAACTCGCCATGAAAGCGCTAAAACATACCGGTGTAGTGAGTTTACATTATTCACCCAAGGAACTTTAGTTATTAGAGAGTTACGGTCGGACGGTTTTTCACGGGACACATTTCCGGCCTTGTTGTTGCACTAGTGAGCCACGGATGCTGCTCCGTTATTGATTGAAGTAAAGTCTGAATGTCACTGAACTGAACTGAACTGAACTAGTGCTTCAGGACTGCTTTGGGAGTACAGACTGGGACATGTTCAAAACTGCTGCTCAGAGGGATGACGGTACTGTGGACATAGAGGACTATGCTTCCAGTGTAACTGCCTACATCAGCACATGTGTGGAAAACATTGTTTCCACAAAACAATACAAGATGTACCCAAACCCAAAACCCTGGATTAACTGTGATGTTCGGTCCAAGCTGCATGCCCGCTCCACTGCATTTGTTTCAGGCAACGCTGAGGACTACAAGAAGGCCAGATATGACCTGCGTAAATCCATCAGCGAGGCCAAGGGACAATACAGACTATAGCTGGTGGGATTCTACTCCACCACAGATTCCCGGCGCATGTGGCAAGGCCTGCAACACATCACAGACTACAAGCAGGGGAGCAGAGGGGTCACAAACAGCCAACGCTCACTGCCAGATGAGCTGAATGAGTTCTACGCCCGCTTCGAGGTCCTCAACACCAACCAACAGAGAGGGGTTCTGACCACGGAGCGCACGCATGACCCACCACTCACTGTGACAACAGCAGAGGTACGTACAGTTCTGAGGAGAACAAACCCATGGAAGGCAGCCGGCCCAGACAACATCCCTGGCCAGGCCCTCAGGGTCTGTTCATCAGAGCTGGCTGACGTACTTGCTGACATATACAACTTGCCACTAGCACAAGCTGTTGTGCCCACCTGCTTCAAGACCACCACCATTGTGTCCCTGCCAAAGAAAAACACTGAGACCTGTCTGAATGACTATCGCCCTGTTGCACTCACCCCAATAGTGATGAAGTGCTTCGAGAGGATAGTCATGTCACACATCAAGAAGACCATCCCAGACACACTGGACCCTCTACAGTTTGCCTACCGGCAGAACCGGTCCACTGAGGATGCAGTCAACACCGTCATCCACACCCCCCTCACCCACTTAGAGGGCAAGGACACCTATGCCAGGCTATTATTCATCGACTACAGCTCTGCTTTTAACACGGTCATGCCACAAAAACTCACTGCTAAACTCCTCACTGTTGGTCTGACACCGACTAACTTTCTCACAAACCGGCCGCAGTCAGTCAGTCAGTCGGCAACCAGACATCAGGCACAAAGGTTCTAAGCACAGGGACCCTCCAAGGCTGCGTGCTGAGCCCCCTAATGTACACCCTCTTCACACACGACTGTGTGGCCTCCCAGAACAACACCAGTATCATCAAGTTTGCAGATGATACTACGGTCGTCGGACTGATCACCGGGGGAGCTGAGGCAGCGTACAGAAGGGAGGTAGCAGAACTGGTGGCCTGGTGTCAGGATAATAATCTCTCCTTGAACACAGACAAGACCAAGGTGATGATTATTGACCCACGGAGAAGGAGTGCACAGTACACACCTCTGTACATAGGGGGGGACAGAGGTGGACAGGGTGAAAACCTTTAAATTCCTCGGGATCCACATCAGCGAGGACCTCACCTGGGATCACAATACCCAACAAACAATAAAGAAAGCCCAGCAGCGACTGTACTTCCTAAGAAGGCTGAGAAAATTTGGCATGCCACCCAAGATTCTCAGCAACTTCTATAGAAGTACGGTTGAGAGTGTCCTTACCAGCTCAATCACGGTCTGGTATGGAAACTGCGCTGCTAAGGACAGGAAGGCACTCCAGCGAGTGATTAAAACTGCACAATACATATCAGGAGCAGCCTTCCCCTCACTCCAGGACATGTACTCTACCAGGGCCACCAGGAGAGCACACAACATCATAAAGGACAGTACACAGTCTCTTCAGCCTCAGGCAGACGATACAGGAGCCTGAAATCCAGGACTACGAGACTGACAAACAGTTTCTACCCACAGGCCATCAGGCTTGTGAATGCTAACTTGTGAATGCTAGCTACCCCCGCCCCCTGTTTTACTTTTGTCTTTTTGAACAAAAGACAGTTACCATGACCACCCCCGAACTGTGAACTATCACTGTAGACACTTTTCACCTTTGATCACTAAAGACACTTTATACTGTTGACTGTCAATCAGAATGTGCAATAATGTAATGTTACTTACTGTGCCTTGTGTATACATTTTTATTTTTATTTTTTATTTTTAGCTGAGTACCGTGTGACTTGTTGAAGGGTGGACGAGCAAAGTAAGATTTTCATTGCATGGCAAACTGTCTGTTTAACTGTGCATATGACAATAAACAATCTTGAATCTTGAATTAAAACAGTTAGCGCCATCTTTTGACACTTCTTCCACTCCCGTCCTTGCACGCTACACCGCTACAACAAAGATGGCGGGGAGAAGACGCTGTCAAAGGTGAGCCACGTAAATAAGACCCGCCCACAAAACGGTGGTTCCTGAAGAGACTGTCAGAAAGCGGCTTGAAGATGATGTGTAAAACATCATCTATGCAACATTTTGACCAAAGAACCACCATCACATGTTATGTAGACCACAAGGAAGTCTTTTACTTTTAGAAAATAATCATAATATGACCCCTATAGTGCACCTTATAATCCGGTACGTCTTTTGTATGAAAAAGACCTGAGAAGACCCGCTCATCGGCAGAGCGCCTTATGGTCCGGAAAATATGGTAGTTATATTTTGTTTATATTTTAGTCAAAAGTGTTTAAATTTAGAAAATAACTATTCAAATAACATTTAGTTTTTTCCTACATGGAAAATCGTGTTTAAAGAGTCTGCAACATCCCGAGGATGCTTCGTTTGCAAGTTAAATAATGCTTGTTTTCAGATGTATAAAAAATAAATAAATAATTTTAATACTTATTTCTACCTTAAAAGATCTGCTCATTTCTAACAATTTGCAACACGGAACGACACAGGAAGTCCTTCATACCGACAGCCATGAGACTGTATAATGCATATGTTCCTTTTTGACTGTACTTGAATGTATGATAGACTATTTATATTATTCACATGTGAATAATGCTGTATAATAGACTGTATTTATATTATTCACATGTGAATAATGCTGTATAATAGACTATTTATATTATTCACATGTAAATAATACTGTATAATACACTGTATTTATATCATTCACATGTGAATAATGGACTGTATTTATATAATTCACATGTGAATAATGCTGTATAATAGATTGTATTTATATTATTCACAAGTGAATAAAGCTGTATAATGGACTATTTATATTATTCACATGTGAATAATGCTGTATAATAGACTATTTATGTTATTCACATGTGAATAATGCTGTATAATAGACTGCATTTGTGTTATTCACATGTGAATAATGCTGTATATTAGACTGTATTTATACTATTCACATGTGAATAATGCTGTATAATAGACTGTATTTATATTATTCATATGTGAATAATTCTGTATAATAGACTGTATTTATATTATTCACATGTGAATAATGCTGTATGGGAATAAGCGGTAGAAAATGGATGGATGGACATGTGAATAATGGACTGTATTTATATTATTCACATGTGAATAATGCTGTATAATAGATTGTATTTATATTTTTCACATGTGAATAATGCTGTTAAATAGACTATATTATTCACATGTAAATAATGCTGTATAATGGACTGTATTTATATTATTCACATGTGAATAATGCTGTATAATAGACTATATTATTCACATGTGAATAATGCTGTATAATGGACTGTATTTATATTATTCACATGTGAATGATGCTGTATAATAGACTGTATTTATATTATTCACATGTGAATAATGCTGTATAATGGACTGTATTTATATTATTCACATGTGAATAATGCTGTGTAATAGACTGTATTTATATTATTCACATGTGAATAATGCTGTATAATGGACTATTTATATTTTTCACATGTGAATAATGCTGTATAATAGACTATTTATATTATTCACATGTGAATAATGCTGTATAATGGACTGTAATTAAATTATTCACATGTGAATAACGCTGTATAATAGACTATATTATTCACATGTGAATAATGCTGTATAATAGACTGTATTTATATAATTCACATGTTAATAATGCTGTATAATGGATTTCATCCATCCATCCATTTTCTACCGCTTATTCCCTTTGGGGTCGCAGGGGGCGCTGGAGCCTATCTCAGCTACAATCGGGCGGAAGGCGGGGTACACCCTGGACAAGTCGCCACCTCATCGCAGAGTGTATAATGGACTGTATTTATATTATTCATATGTGAATAATGCTGTATAATTGACTGTATTTATATTATTCACATGTGAATAATGCTGTATAATAGACTGTATTTATATTATTCACATGTGAATAATGCTGTATAATAGACTGTATTTATATTATTCACATGTGAATAATGCTGTATAATAGACTGTATTCATATTATTCACATGTAAAAAATACCCAAGTGTTTATTGTCTATTGTGAGTGAACTGTGGTGCTGAATTTCCCCCAGGGATCAATAAAGTACTTCCTATTCTATTCTAAATATACAAATCTTAATTTAGGGTACCTTATCAAGTAAAATTAACTAGCTGCAAGGATGGATAATTTCACTAGTTTTTAGTATATTTTTTTGTTTTGTTTCCTGCATTCTAGATTTCAGGGCTGTGCTTTAGCAGGCCAGGCTGGGGGCATTCATTTCACACAATACCCTAATCATGACTCCCACTAACCCTCCTGCAAGTACATGGAATATGTTTACAAAACAGGGCGGAATGAGCATAATGGCTGAGAAAAAAGCTTTTTGGGCTCTGAAAGCACAGGGGCGGGGTGATCCCCTCACTTAGCCATCTTCATTAAAGCCTCCGGAAGAGCACAGAGCGCTGCGGGTCGATGTCGACGCTACCCAGAAGTCTCTCCGGTGAAGACAACAGCACATTGTGACAAACAAACACAGCTATGTTTATCAGCGAGCAATAATCAGACATACACACACTGTCAAAGTCTATTCTTCTCTTTGCAAAGGTCACATTCACAGGTGCAGCCGTCGTCTAATTGCACATTTCATACAATCCTGAGCCTTCTGAAAGGAAACCGTGAATGCATAGCTAAAGATAAAAAAGCAATAGGAGCGCACAATATTGTGTCTCCCCACCAACATATGCAGCGGAACCATTGGCATTCAAATGACAGAGTATATTTTCCAGCTGATATACTTTGAACAAGATAATCATCAGCAGAGGGAAGCAGAGTATAAATTTCATTGAGCCACCAATGATTGTTTTATTCATAATGCGGGAGAAAAAATACAGAAACTAAATAAGCAGCTTCCATGAAAGACTCAGTCATTCACAAACAAGGATGGGGCGAGGGTCACCACTTTGTCAACAAATGCAGTGTTTCCCATAAACTGCCAAGATACCTGTGGCGGTGGGGGCGTGACTATGGGCGTGGCCACCATGACATCATCGAGTAATTTGCATAATTTACTACAATGATATGATTTTCTCTAAAAAGGCTAAAAAAATATACTTACTCATTAATAATAACAGTTTTGTTTTAAACGTCCATTCATCCATCCATTTTACAATATAATTACAACACTTTATGTACATATTTATATACAGATTTGAACAATAAGTTATTCACTCAAATATATTTATTAATTGTGGTTCTTACAAAAAATATATCTTATAAAATATAAAAGCTAAAATGTCTCTTAAAGCTCTGCCCCTTTAATTAGTGCATACTAAATAATTTAACTTTAGCCTACTACTACAACCATATTATTTACCAGCAACATAAAGTGAAACAGAGGCAGAGGTGTCCTGCCACAGTCAGTAACAAATAAACAGAAAACAGTAGTGGTCAAATACAAATAAGGCAACAAGAGAAGTATCCTACACTTCTCTTTTGTAAAGTAAATCTGAACAGCCTATATGGGCATCTACATCAACTATATGATTTCCCTGAGAAGCTGGACAGGACAAAAAAAATAAAAAATAAATAAATACATTTCTTTTTTAATTTTATTTTTTTTTATTTGTGGCGGACGTAATTCTTTCGTGGCGGGCCGCCACAAATAAATGAATGTGTGGAAAACACTGAAATGCCTGAGCAAATTGTCCAACAGTTTAAGAACAACATTTCTCAACCAGCTATTGCAAGGAATTTAGGGATTTCACCATCTACGCTCCGTAATATCATCAAAAGGTTCAGAGAATCTGGAGAAATCGCAACACAGCCGAAACCAACATTGAATGCCCGTGACCTTCGATCCCTCAGGCGGTACTGCATCAAAAACCGACATCAGTGTGTAAAGGATATCACCACATGGGCTCAAGAACACTTCAGAAAACCACTGTCAGTAACTACAGTCCGTCGCTACATCTGTAAGTGCAAGTTAATACACTACTATGCAAAGCGAAAGCCATTTATCAACAACACCCAGAAACGCCGGAGGCTTCGCTGGGCCCGAGCTCATCTAAGATGGACTCATGCAAAGTGGAAAAGTGTTCTGTGGTCTGACGAGTCCACATTTCAAATTGTTTTTGGAAATATTCGACATCGTGTCATCCGGACCAAAGGGGAAGCGAACCATCCAGACTGTTATCGACGCAAAGTGTAAAAGCCAGCATGTGTGATGGTATGGGGGTGTATTAGTGCCCAAGACATGGGTAACTTACACATCTGTGAAGGCACCATTAATGCTGAAAGGTACATACAGGTTTTGGAACAACATACGTCTTTTCCATGGAAGCCCCTGCTTATTTCAGCAAGACAATGCCAAGCCACATTCAGCACGTATTACAACAGCGTGGCTTCGTAAAAAAAGAGTGCGGGTACTTTCCTGGCCCACCTGCAGTCCAGACCTGTCTCTCATCGAAAATGTGTGGCGCATTATGAAGCGTAAAAAACACCCAGAAACGCCGCCGGCTTCGCTGGGCCCGAACTCATCTAAGATGAACTCATGCAAAGTGGAAATGTGTCCACATTTCAAATTGGTTTTGGAAACTGTGCACGTCGTGTCCTCCGGACCAAAGAGGAAAAGAACCATCCGGATTGTTATAGGTGCAAAGTGTAAAAGCCAGCATGTGTGATGGTATGGGGGTGTATTAGTGCCCAAGACATGGGTAACTTACACATCTGTGAAGGCACCATTAATGCTGAAAGGTACATACAGGTTTTGGAGCAACATATGCTGCACACCAAGCAACATTCTACGATCGGACTAAAACTGGACTCACTGGTGACGGTGGCAGAGAAGAGGACTGTGGAAAAACTAGTGAGCATCCTGGATGATGCCAGTCACCCTCTGCATACCGTTTTCAGTAGCCAGAGGAGCCTGTTCAGTGCTAGACTGCTTCATCCCAAATGCAGGACTAATAGAGTAAAAAACTCCTTTGTCCCACACGCCATTAGACTGTACAACTCCTCTCTGGGAGGGAGGGGGGGGGGGGGGGGGGGGTACTAGAATGACGGGGGATGCAAAACAATAACAGTGTAATACGTTTTCATAACATGGTCACTAATGCCTCGTTTCTCTTGTTATATTCTTATTTTACTGTTATATTTGTATTCTCATTGATGCTTTTTGTTTTTATTCTATTGTAATATTTTTCTATTTTGTTTTCATTTACATTTTCATTTACGCCCATCTTTATGTGCTCGACGCCTCAATCATTGGTATGTTTTCATCTACAAAACCATTCTGGGTATCACTCCATCTTATCTGTCTTGTCTTTTAACAAAGAAACAAGGAAGTCACAATCTTCGTTCAATGAATGTTCTGCAATTTGTCGTCCCCAAAGTAAGAACTGAACCGGGCAAGAAAGCATTTAGGTTTTCAGCAGCGAAGGCTTGGAATAACCTACAATCGAATATTAAACTTCAAACCCTTGTTACGTTGAATGAGTTTAAAGCTTCTGTGAAAGGACTGCAGTCTACCTTGTCTGTATGCACATGTGTTATGTGAGCAAGTTTTAATGTCGTAAATGTGATGTTTTATGTATTTGTTTACTGTTTTTAATGTAACCTTGCTGCTGCCCTCTTGGCCAGGTCTCCCTTGGAAAAGAGATCTTTGATCTCAATGGGATTTTACCTGGTTAAATAAAGGCTAATAATAATAATAATAATAATAACATCCCCATTATTTACTTTTTTAAATTCGATCTCAATTCTGTACACTGCTGCTGGAATTTTAATTTTCCTGAGGGAACTCTCCTGAAGGAATCAATAAAGTACTATCTATCTATCTATCTATCTATCTATCTATCTATCTATCTATCTATCTATCTATCTATCTATCTATCTATCTATCTATCTATCTATCTATCTGTCTTTTTCATGGACGCCCCTGCTTATTTCAGCAAGACAATGCCAAGCCTTGGTTACAACAGCGTGGCATCATAGTAAAAGAGTGCGGGTACTAGACTGGCCTGCCTGTAGTCCAGAAAATTTGTGGCGCATTATGAAGCCTAAACTAACATGTAATATATTACATAACTTGTGCATTTTTCTCTGGCCCTACATGAGCAAGTCGGCATCTGAAATTCATACCCCCTACTCCTCGTTATGCCCACTACCCCGACATGCAAACAGTCATTGGGACACCACTACCTTCACGGGAAAAATGCAGGGTTAAAACGTAGGGTGAGGGGGGGTGTATTGGGATTGGGCCTAAGAATCCATTTTTTTTAGTGTTTAAAGCGCTTGCTGCTGAAACCCAACACTTACGGAATTGTTCAGTCAGTGACGTAATACATGTGCATTGAAGTGTAGAGCGTTTCTAAAACCAGCCCGCACTAACGAGCCCTTTCGCATGTTTAAGTGACAAAAGCACACGTGCGTGCGTGTGCGGAACTCTCGTGGATTAACAACACATTTAATGATCGATACAGAGATGCAGGAGCATCTTTAACGTGAACAGGGAGGGAGGATACGTGGTGGTTATTTTAGTCGCTCGGGCGTGTATACGCGTGTGCGCACGGTGCTCCCACACACACGTAAGTTCACCGCATGATCTGTCGTTCAGCAAGGATTCAAACATGAGCTAATGTTGCACCTTTTGTTGTGACACAAAGCAAAAAGTCGTGCTTGTCAAAATTGTCCCGGCAGGTCACGACTGGGCAATTAATTTGACTCGGGGGGACAAATTTAGACAAAGAAAATGTGTCTGGGGGCTGATATATCTATTTTTAGGAACACTAATACAAAACCTCACAATGTCTAGAGGCTAACCTTTCCTGTGATAAAATGGCAACCAAGGTAATCAAAAAGGTTAACCAAGGAACGAGATTTCTCTACAGAATTTCCTCTCTGGTCAACAAAAGCACCTTGAGGATTCTGGCGGGAACTCTCGTTCAACCCTTTTTCGATTACGCATGCACCTCCTGGTACCCTAGCACCTCCAAAACCCTCAAATCTAAACTCCAAACATCTCAGAACAAGCTAGTCAGGTTACTTCTAGACCTCCACCCCAGATCCCACCTCACTCCTACCCACTTCTCTAAAGTGGGCTGGCTCAAGGTGGAGGACAGAGTTAAACAACTTGCACTGAGCCTAGTCTATAAAATCCGCTACACCTCCCTGATACCGAAGTACATGTCAAACTACTTCCTTAACGTAAATGACCGCCATAACCACAACACCAGGGGGTGCTCCACAAACCACGTTAAACCCAGATTCCAAACTAACAAAGGTCTTAACTCATTCTCTTTCTATGCCACATCAATGTGGAATGCGCTCCCAACAGGTATAAAAGAAAGGGCATCTCTATCCTCCTTCAAAACCGCAATAAAAGTTCACCTCCAGGCAGCTACAACCCTAAACTAACACCCTCCCCGGATTGCTAATAATCAAATGTAAACAATCAAATGCAGATACTTTTTCCCCACACCCCTGATTGTAAATAATGTAAATAATTCAATGTGATTATCTTGTGTGATGACTGTATTATGATGATAGTATATATGATAGTATATATCTGTATCATGAATCAATTTAAGTGGACCCCGACTTAAACAAGTTGAAAAACTTATTCGGGTGTTACCATTTAGTGGTCAATTGTACGGAATATGTACTTCACTGTGCAACCTACTAATAAAAGTCTCAATCAATCAATCAATCAATCAGTCTGAATGCTAAAAACGTCATGACTAGACTGACCATACGTCCTCTTTTTTTCGCGGAGCTGTCAGGGCGGAGTTTCTTAAATGCCTCAAATGTCCGGCATTTTGAGTTAGGGTTGCGTGGATTGTCAATGTACGTTCAGGGTTAAGAAGGGGTTAAAAACAAAACAAATTGTGCTCGCAGCAGCATTGGTGAGGGAGGGGCAGAGACAGAGAGAGAGAGAGAGAGAGTTATGATAAACGCGCATGCGTCGCCAGGCTCTGCTTTTCATCCATTGATTTATCACATTTCATTTTTTATTATCTATAGCAGGCAGGGCCGGTCCGTGGCATAGGCCGTATAGGCAAATGCTAAGGGCGTCGTCCATCAGGGGGCGCCACGCCAGTATCACAAATTTGAGGAAAAAAAAAAAAAAAAAAAAAAAAAGTTGGTACTATTATTTCTAAATACATCAAATAATCCCACGTTAATTAAAATGCAAAGTAAAGCCTATTTAATGGAAATATTATTTGTTACAACATTACGCCCCCCCTCCCCCGACACGGTGCGCCCCCTCCCTTCCCGTATCATGACTCTTTTTGGATGTCACCACACAAAAAAAATCAACACAACATGTCAAAACGGCCAAAACTGTCAGGTGCCCAGGGGAGAAAAGAAGAGGAGAAACGAGAAAAAGACAGAGGTAGCAGGTAGGTAACGTTAGCCTACATGAAATGATTTGTCTGCTACAGAATGTGATAGTAACCTGTATTTTTAGCATTAAGCTAAAATCTTGCCTAGGGCGCCAGATTGGTTAGGGCCGGGCCTGATAGCAGGGGTGTCAAAAGTGTGCCATTTGCGGCCCACAGCTAATGTTTTAAAGGCCCACGGCACATTCTAAAAATACTATTCAAATAAACAAAAACATAACAAAAGTGAAATAAAGAAGCTTAAAGGTGAAATGTCATTTAGAAAAAGTTGCAATGTTGACTAATAAAACAAAGCTGGGTTTTTTTTGTGTTTGAACCTGACACTTACAGTCATTAGAAAACATCAGTGCACATCATAATGGCAGCTACACTTTACATGTACTGGAACGCATTTCTTGTCGGGATCCCCAGCAAAAACATCCAGAAGCTACAATACGTACAGAATAGTGCTGCTAGGATCCTGATGAGCAGGGGTCCCCAAACTTTTTGACTCCGGGGCCGCATTGGGGTAAAACAATTTGGCTGGGGGCCGCGCTATATATATATATATATATATATATATATATATATATATATATATATATATATATATATATATATATATATATATATATATATATATATTATATGTAAATTTATATATATGTGTGTGTATATATGTATATGTAAATGTGTATATATGTGTGTGTATATATGTATATGTATATGTATATATATATGTATTCATACATATACTGTATATTCCTCGCGCACTAATTGACTTAAAGAGCGCACTTGCTACATGTCACGTTATCGATGGTAAAATGCATTTTTAGACTATATGATTTGCCTGAGTGGCTAGGAGATGGTAGAAAATGGACTAGTAAGGACAAATTTAAAAAAATAATAATAATAAAAAATAAAAAAAAGTTTTTAGGTTTTTTTTTTTTTTTTTAAACTCGGGATTTCGGACGATGGGGGGCCGTATCCGGCCCGCGAACCGTAGTTTGGGGACCCCTGCTGATGAGAGTCACACCAAAATCTCAAATCCCTTCACTGGCTTCCTGTTCCACACAGGATTGAATTCAAAGTCTCCCTACTAACCCACCAGTGCCTCCTTTTGACAGGGGGTCCAGAGCACATTATATACATGGAATGATGAAAAATGGTAGCAAGCACAACAACAACGCTATATGATAAACACAAGATAATAGTACTAAAGCAAGCATACACATACATACATACATACATACATTCAACCATGCAAAACCCAACAGTAGTCAACCCCACATGAGGCATTAGAGATAGGTGGTTAATAGGTAAGTTTTCAGTTTCTTTTTGAAGTTGGAGAATGAATACAGCATCTTGAGGCTCTCATTAAGCCGGTTCCAGATCTTCGGTCCCCTGCATACAACACTTCGATCGGTACAAGCCAGTAAACGACGTTTACCTGATATCAGATCTAAGTTACGATTGTTGTGGGCATGCTGGGGATGGTAGATAGGAACCAAGCTACAGAGCCTGAGATTCAGTCTGTGGATGACTTCATAGGTTAGACAAGCATTTTGATCAATATTGAACTCTGTCAGTCTTAAGAGATGATAATTATGGAATAGATGTCGAGTGGGGGCATTAAACTTGGACCATGACA
Source organism: Entelurus aequoreus (assembly GCF_033978785.1). NCBI lineage: Eukaryota > Metazoa > Chordata > Actinopteri > Syngnathiformes > Syngnathidae > Entelurus > Entelurus aequoreus. The sequence continues at coordinate 6,480,113 of NC_084740.1, forward strand.
GGGCCCGTATGATTTTCTTTTGCATGGATTCTAATTTGTGAAGGTAGGCAGGGAAGGTGTTACACCAGATGACATTACAGTCAGTCAGGCGTTCTGTTTTGGTTTACTTTGTAGCCAGTTCAGTTTTAGTTTCGTTCTGCATAGCCTTCCCTAAGCTTCAATGCCTTTTCTTAGGGGTTCTCACCTTTTGTTTATTTTTGGTTTAAGCATCAGACACCTTTTTACCTGCACCCTGCCTCCCGCTGTTTCCCACATCTACAAAGCAATTAACTACCGGCTGCCACCTACTGATATGGAAGAGTATTACACGGTTACTCCGCCACACTCAACAACAACACATTATTTGCAGACTATAATTACTGGTTTGCAAATAATATTTTTAACCCAAATAGGTGAAATTAGATCATCTCCCACGGCACACTAGTGTGCCACGGCACAGTGGTTGAAAAACACTGGATAAGAGGCCTACACGCAGAGATAAGTATGTGTTTATGAAGTATCCGTGTTCATGTGGACATGGCCTTAATGTTGCTCGTGGACAATGTGAGTCTACTAGGACATAATATAGCACCTTACACAGTCATCCTCCATTAATCAATAAGGGATTTCCAAACACCTGGAATGCAATTCTCTGGATGTCTCCCCCAGCCTCTTCTTCAACCTCCAGCGCCCTGTTAGCAAAACTCAATTCCTCCTCAATTTGAGAAGAAGCCAACTTCTATTTACGCCGCTTCATGTTGCTGTTAACTCGCTCCCTTTGCCTGGTTTAACCATATCAGGTGGCCAGCTGCGGCTGCCGGCCTCTTTGGGAAGGATTAGAACTTTTACACCGGTATTCTTTCAGATAGTGTTTATTTCGTTTGGGCCATGTAAAGTTTCCCATCCAATTCCAGTCTTCTTTATCCGGTCGGGCAGGTAAATTGTTTTGTGGTTTGTTTGTGATAACGGGGACATTTGGGCTATTTCCTCTGGTGTAAAGTAAATGTCCATCACTTTCTCCGAGCGGCTCGCTATGCAGAGTGGCTGACACTAGGGCCTGTGGGGACTTCTCACTAACAGAAAAACATATATTTGAGTTAGTTTAATCATTTTTTAGTGAGTGATATATATATATATATATATATATATATATATATATATATATATATATATATATATATATATATATATATATATATATATATATATATATATATATATCCATCCATCCATTTTCTACCGCTTATTCCCTTCGGGGTCGCGGGGGGCGCTGGAGCCTATCTCAGCTACAATCAGGCAGAAGGCGGGATACACCCTGGACAAGTCGCCACCTATATATATATATATATATATATATATATATATATATATATATATATATATATATATATATATATATATATATATATATATATATATATATATATATATATATATATATATATATATATATATATTAGGGCTGCAACAACTAATCGATTAAATCGATTATAAAAATAGTTGCCAATTAATTTAGTCATCGATACGTTAGATCTATAGATATTTTTTAACTTATTTTTTAACCTATTTTTTTATTTTTTCAATAAACCTTTACTTATAAAATGCAACATTTACAAACAGCTGAGAAACAAAAATCAAATTAAGTATGGTGCCAGTATGCTGTTTTTCTTTCAATAAAATACTGGATAGGATAGAAATGTAGTTTGTTTCTTTTATCTGATTATTAATCGATTAATCGAAGTAATAATCGACAGATTAACCAATTATCAAATTAATCGTTAGTTGCAGCCCTAATATATATATATATATATATATATTATATATATATATATTATATATATATATATATATATATATATATATATATATATATATATATATATATATATACACACTACCGTTCAAAAGTTTGGGGTCACCCAAACAATTTTGTGGAATAGCCTTCATTTCTAAGAACAAGAATAGACTGTCGAGTTTCAGTTGAAATTTCTCTTTTTCTGGCCATTTTGAGCGTTTAATTGACCCCACAAATGTGATGCTCCAGAAACTCAATCTGCTCAAAGGAAGGTCAGTTTTGTAGCTTCTGTAACGAGCTAAACTGTTTTCAGATGTGTGAACATGATTGCACAAGGGTTTTCTAATCGCCAATTAGCCTTCTGAGCCAATGAGAAAACACATTGTACCATTAGAACACTGGAGTGATAGTTGCTGGAAATGGGCCTCTATACACCTATGTAGATATTGCACCAAAAACCAGACATTTGCAGCTAGAATAGTCATTTACCACATTAGCAATGTATAGAGTGTATTTCTTTAAAGTTAAGACTAGTTTAAAGTTATCTTCATTGTCAATGTGACCCCAAACTTTTGAACGGTAGTGTATATATATATATTATATAATATATATATATATATATATATATATATATATATATATTATATATATATATATATATATATATATATATATGTATTAGAGATAATATCGGGCTGCTGATATTATCGGCCGATAAATGCTTTAAAATGTAATATCAGATATTATCGGTATCGGTTTCAAAAAGTAAAATGTATGACTTTTTAAAAGGCCGCTGTGTACACGGATTTAGGGAGAAGTACAGAGCGCCAATAAACCTTAAAGGCACTGCCTTTGCGTGCCGGCCCAATCACATAATATCTACGGCTTTTCACACACACAAGTGAATGCCACGCATACTTGGTCAACAGCCATACCAGGTCACACTGAGGGTGACCGTATAAACAACATTAACACTGTTACAAATATGCGCCACACTGTGAACCCACACCAAACAAGAATTGGCAAACACATTTCCGGGAGAACATCCGCACCGTAACACAACAGAACAAATACCCAGAACCCCTTGCAGCACTAACTCTTCCGGGCCGCTACAATATACACCCTTGCTAACCCTGCATCGCCCACCTCAACTTCCTCATGCTCTCTCAGGGAGAGCATGTCCCAAATTCCAAGCTGCTGTTTTGAGGCATGTTAAAAAAAAGAAAAAAAAATATGGCAGTGCCATGTTGGCATTTTTTTCCATAACTTGAGTTGATTTATTTTGGAAAACCTTGTTACATTGTTTAATGCATCCAGCAGGGCATCACAACAAAATTAGCATAATAATGTGTTCATTCCACGACTGTATACCATCGGTATCGGTTGATATCGGAATCGGTAATTGAGAGTTGACATATCGGCAAAAAAGCCATTATCGGACATCTCTACTTATTATCTTTTAGTTCCAATGCTGACATGTACATGCACTTCCAGTCCTCATCCCATCCATCATTTCTAGCTGCATAAATTATGCTTTAGCTCTTCCACGTTACGGGCCAGTCCATTATCGTCCACTTTCCACTCCCACTCCCTCCCTGTTTGGAATGAATTCAGAATGTAGCGCGCGGACCACAATGAGGGAATATCCTGTCCACTCACTCACCCTTGTGGCCCTTTTTGTTTTTTATTACAGTCTCACCGACATCCTGAAAACAAACCTATAGCCGCACGAACAATAATTGCCTCGGCAGATATTAAATGTTTGTGTTGGTATCTGCAGAGCGATGGTCATTACAAAGTGGGACAACATGGTGGACAACAATCGAGTGGATTTACAAGAGACTGAGTCATGAAAGTAGGTCTTGAATTTATCTTCAGGAAGACAGAAAACAAATCCCGACTGACTGACCTATCAGCTCTGACCGCCCAGCCTCTTATCTCATAGATCTAGGATTTAAGACGGGGTTATATCACTCTGATTGCTTCATCAAACCTGGGCAAAAAGACACTTAATCATACTGTACACAAGTCCCTACGAGGTCTGAACATTTCCGTTCCAGCCTTGCATATTAAAGTCTCACTCTGGGGGTGAAAACAGGCCACTTTATGGATCTTATCCCAGGGATTCATCAGCTCTCTGTTGGGCAAAAGTGGCAGCGAGATGTTTTGTTCTTCCAACTACAAATGTTGTTTTTTTTAATTGGACAAACTAATGATCAACTGCACTCTCAACGACACCATGGGGCCAAACAACTTGTCACAAAGGACAATAGTTAAGTGTCTAAGATGCATTTAAGATACTGTGGATTCTTAGATTATTATTAGCTCATTTGTTCCATCACGGTCATCTCGTGTTGACATAGTAAAACAATACTTCCTCAAACAGTGGCTAAATGTCTCAGTTAATTGCCGGGTTTGTCATCCAGTTGAAACGTGACAGTGTCACCCAAAATAATTCTACTTATGTTATTTTCCAATCACAGTGTCAAACTCGAGGCCTGCACTGCAAAAAGTCAGTGTTCAAAAACAAGGGAAAAAAATACAAAAATGAGGGGTATTTTATTTGAACTAAGCAAAATGATCTGCCAATAGAACAAGAAAATTTGCTTGTCAAGACTTTCCGAAACAAGTAAAAATTAGCTAACCTCAATGAACCCCAAAACACCTTCAAATAAGTATATTCTCACTAATAACAAGTGCACTTTTCTTGGTAGCAAAAACAAATATGAGACATTTTTTCTCAATATGTTGAAAAATATTCTTAAATTAAATAAATGCTAGTGCCATTATCTTGACATAATGATATGCGCTCGGCTTTACATTTCTTGAAACCGGCAAACTTGGTTTGGAAAGGCAAAAAGGCAACGCTCAGGCAAATCGTATGGTCTAAAAATGCATTTTCCCATCGATAACATGACATCATCGCGCCAAGTGCGTGCTCTTTCAGTCAATTATTGAGCAAGGAATATAGTATATATATATATATATACACTACCGTTCAAAAGTTTGGGGGTCACATTGAAATGTCCTTATTTTTGAAGGAAAAGCACTGTACTTTTCAATGAAGATAACTTTAAAACTAGTCTTAACTTGAAAGAAATACACTCTATACATTGCTAATGTGCTAAATGACTATTCTAGCTGCAAATGTCTGGTTTTTGGCGCAATATCTACATAGGTGTATAGAGGCCCATTTCCAGCAACTATCACTCCAGTGTTCTAATGGTACAATGTGTTTGCTCATTGGCTCAGAAGGCTAATTGATGATTAGAAAACCCTTGTGCAATCATGTTCACACATCTGAAAACAGTTTAGCTCGTTACAGAAGCTACAAAACTGACCTTCCTTTGAGCAGATTGAGTTTCTGGAGCATCACATTTGCGGGGTCAATTTAAACGCTCAAATGGCCAGAAAAAGAAAATTTTCATCTGAAACTTGACAGTCTATTCTTGTTCTTAGAAATGAAGGCTATTCCACAAAATTGTTTGGGTGACCCCAAACTTTTGAACGGTAGTGTATATATATATATATATATATATATATATATATATAAATATATATATATATATATATATATATTATATATATATATATATATATATATATATATATATAATATATATATATATATATATATATATAATATATATATATATATATATATATATATATATATATATATATATATATATATATATATATATATATATATATATATATTTACAGCCCGGCCCCCGGCCAATTTTTTTTTATTGTAATTTTTAACAATTTATCTGAATGTGCATGAACTATTCCTGTTCAAAATTGTTAGAAATGTCACATGTTAAATGTTTAAATATTAACTGCCAGTTTAATTATGAGACACAATTGTGTCAGTCATGTTTTTTTTATTTCATGCTTGAAATAAGAAATGATTACTTTGAAAAAGCAGTTTTATACTTGTGAGTGTTGATGACACAACAGTTGATATTCTAGTTTCAAGCATGTTTTACTCAATATAGGTCATAACATCTCAGCAACAAGCTGTAATATCTTACTGAGATCATTTAGGACCAAAACACTTAAAACAAGTAAAACACTCTAACATAAAATCTGCTTAGTGAGAAGAATTATCTTATCAGACAGAAAATAAGCAAATATCACCCTTATTTCAGATATTTCATCCTACTTAGATTTCAGTTTTTGCAGTGTGGCGACCTGATCTGGTCCGCCACATCATTTTATGTAGGCCGCAAAAACTGGAAATAATGTGCGTCAATATGGTAAATAGTCTGTGTTTATATGGTGTTTTGCTATGCCTGCACGATACCCAAAGTGCTTGACATATACAGTCACGATCAAAAGTGTACATACACGTGTAAAGAACATCATGTCATGGCTGTCTTGAGTTTCCAATCATTTCTACAACTCTTATTTTTTTGTGATGTAGTGATTGGAGCACATACTTGTTGGTCACAAAAAACATTCATGAAGTTTGCTTCTTTTATGAATTTATTATGGGTCTACTGAAAATGTGAGCAAATGTGCTGGGTCAAAAGTATACATACAGCAATGTTAATATTTGCTTACATGTCCCTTGGCAAGTTTACCTGCAATAAGGCACTTTTGGTAGCCATCCACAAGCTTCTGCTTGAATTGTTGACCACTCCTCTTGACAACATTGGTGCAGTTCAGCTAAAAGCGTTGGTTTTCTGACATGGACTTGTTTCTTCAGCATTGTCCACACAGGACTTTGGTAAGGCCATTCTAAAACCTTAATTTTAGCCTGATTTAGCCACTTTTGAGGTGTGTTTGGGGTCATTGTCCTGTTGGAACACCCAACTGCGCCCAAGACCCAACCTCCGGGCTGATGATTTTAGCTTGTCCTGATTAATTAGTACACCATGTACCAAATAAAGAAGCTTCGAGGGCAGTAAGCACAAGCAAAATGATTCCGTACATTACGCGCAACGGGTTATAAGGCGCACTGTCACGTTTTGAGAAAATGAAAGGATTTAAGTGCGCTTTACAGTCCGAAAAATACATATTTCCCGTTTGATGGAATCAATGTAACATCCACCTCACCGAGGTATGGTCATTATCCTACAAGCACACTACAGTGTTTCCCACATATTCAATTATTTGTGGCGGCCCGCCACGAAAGAATTAAGGCCACGACAACATTCTTTATTTATTTATTTATTTTTTTGTCCTGTCCAGCTTCTCATGCAAATCATATAGTTGATGTAGATGCCCATATCGGCTGTTCAGATTTACTTTACAAAAGAGAAGTGTAGGATCAAGATTTTTGGAGCTCTTTGTTCAGTGGATCAGATGTTTGATGAAGCTTTGTGTCTATCTACCACCACTACTGTTTTCTGTTTATTTGTTACTGACTGTGGCAGGACGCCTCTGTTTCACTTTATGTTGCTGGTAAATAATATGGTTGTAGTAGTAGGCTAAAGTTAAATTATTTAGTATGCACTAATTAAAGGGGCAGAGCTTTAAGAGAGACATTTTAGCTTTTATATTTTTATAAGATATATTTTTTGTAAGAACCACAATTAATAAATATATTTCAGTGAATAACTTATTGTTCAAATCTGTATATAAATATGTACATAAAGTGTTGTCATTATATTATAAAATGGATGGATGGATGGACGTTTAAAACAAAACTGTTATTAATTAGTAAGTATACATTTTTTCGAGCCTTTTTAGAGAAAATCATATCATTGTAGTAAATTATGCAAATTACTCGAGGATGTCATGGTGACCACGCCCATAGCCACGCCCCCACCGCCACAGGTATCTTGGCAGTTTATGGGAAACACTGCACTAGTACTGAGGTGAGCGCTCTCATTCTCCATGGGTTTTTTTTTTTTTACAGAAGTGCTACAACAATTCTTTTAGAAATATAGAAAAAAAAATTTTTTTTAAACTACAAAACAAAAAATTTAATAGTTGATGGACTAGCATAAAAGCCGAAGTTCAAAGAATTGCGGTGCATTGCATCATGCGGGGGCGCTCATCCTAGACAAACCTGCAGCTTGGGCGTGTGACGCACCACACACACACACACACACACACACACACACACACACACACACACACACACACACACACACACACACACACACACACACACACACACACACACACACACACACACACACACACACACACACACACACACACACACACACACACACACACACACAGATTGCTCTTCGACACATCACCTACTTTTAAAACAGACATTTTTTTCTGCAGGATTTTAGCAAGTCAAATCTCACAGACGTCTCCGAGACTACAATCGCACGATGCACGGAGTCTACGTGGCTGCAAGAAGTCTAATTCGGCCAGTTTTTTCTAAGCCGGGAGCTTGCATGAACACACCCACTGATTGCCACATGACCTCGGCAAAGAACTAAAACATAGGGTGTGTTCCCTCAATGCAGCCATAATCACACACTACTATTTCTGTTCCGACAGCTGGTGGGTGGCTGCAGCAGAAAGTCACTTCTTTTCTGTCTCCTGACTCGTGGAGTTTTGGAGCTTTATGAGACCATTTTGGAAAAAGATTTTCAGGGAATGAGCGATGGATGATCAAGTCAAGTTTGTTTTGCAAATGTATTACATAACTAGAAAAAGACTGGAAGACAGCAGACCCATTAGTACGGGGGGTGTCCAGACTTTTTCCACTGAGGGCCGCACACGGAAAAATTAAAGCATGTGGGGGCCATTTTGATATTTTTCATTTTCAAACCATAACAAAATATATGCATTTTTTATTTATTTTACCATAAAGGGTCTCAGTCATTAAAATGTTAAAAATAAGTCAGATTATTATTTATTTTTAATTATTTAACGCTTACAGTAAATCTCTATATCAACTTCAAGTTGATATAAATAATACAAATTAAAAAAAAATGTTTTATGGCTTTTCTGTCAAAAACAACTTAGTTTTTTTTTATAGTAAAACTGAAATATGCAGTATTTAGTAATTAGAGCCCTAAAAGATCAATAATGCAGGACACCATTGATTTGAATTATTTCGTTTTTTTGAGTAATCACAGTGAAAAGATAAATAACAAATCACTAAATATATTTGGGATCCAAAAGGTGCCCACTCATAAAGTGATACATTTTTATTAGGTTTTTCTTTTACTTTCAACACTTAAGTTACGAGATCAACTTCAGATATATCTGTCCATTTTATGCTGGAACTATTATTTTGTTTGTTTTATGCGCTTTTGTCAAAGAAAACAATGTTTTTATATGGCTACTACACAATATATGCAATATTTACCACATAAAAGATTTTAAAGTGAAATATTTGAAGTAATTGGAGCCCTGAAAATAATTCATTATAACATGGATTTTTTTTCATTATTTTTTTTTTTTTTGAGCAATGGCAAAAAAAAGAAAAACGAAGAAAGACAAAAGAAAAAAAAAACAGCCTGCACGGCAGCTTTTGTGTCAACATTGCAACTTTTTCTCGTTAGATTTCACCTCATTCCACTTTTTTTAATGTTCTTTTTTATTTTTACAATAGTATTTCCAGAATGTGTGGCGGGCCGGTAAACAATTAGCTGCGGGCCGCCAATGGCCCCCGGGGCGCACTTTGGACACCCCTGCATTAGTATCTCACAATTGTAAAAAGAAAGCCTTGAATCCAGACAGTGGTCAGGATTAGCACCAAAAATGGAATGACTCGTCTCTTATCCCAGTTCTCACATTTTCTGATAAGGAGATGAAAATCCGCCCGTAACTTTTTGAGCTATCTACAGCGGATTTGAGATAAACCCGAGTGAAGCATCCTGTCAGTCCTCTTGTGTCTTGGTCTCTGTGGGTGGAGGCGGGGCCGCTAGCATAAACACACAC